>NW_027038723.1:0-36652 GCF_034236695.1 Oncorhynchus nerka
AGTTGGGTGCTGTCCACCTTCTATGGTATGGTGCACCTCAGGTGCTGTCCACCTTCTATAGCATGGCCCACTTCAGGTTGCTGTGCTGTCCCACCTTCTATGCCATGGCCCACTTCATGTGCTGTGCTGTCCCACGCATTCTGTACCATGGCCCACCTCAGGTACTGTCCCACCTTCTATGGCATTGCTTGACTTCAAGTGCTGTACCACCTTCTATGGCATGGCCCAGCTTCAAGTGCTGTGCCATACTTTATAGCGTAGCTCACTTCAGGTACTGTGCCACCTTCTATGCTATGGCCCGCTTCAGGTGCTGTGCCACCTTTCTATAGCATTGCCCACATCAGATTAGCTGTACCACCTTCTATAGCATTGCCCACATCAGATTGCTGTGCCACCTTCTATGGCATGGCCCACTTCAGGTGCTGTCCACTTCTGTAAGCGTACCACTTCGGTACTGTCACCTTCTATAGCGTTTTAGTTCAGGTGCTGTACCACCTTCTATAGCATGGCCCACTTCAGATTGCTGTGCATTGCCCACTTCAGGTGCTGTCCACCTTCTATAGCATGGTGTACTATTTTCTATAGCATGTGCTGTGCTGTGACCTTCTATGGCATGGCCCACTTCGGGTGCTGTCCACCTTCTATGGTGGCCCACTTCAGTGCCTGTCCACCTTCTATGGGATGGCCCAAATCAGGTGCTGTCCCACCTTCTATAGTATGGCCCACTTAGGGTGCTGTCCACCTTCTATGGTATGGCCACTTCAGGTGCTGTCCCACCTTCTATAGTGTGGCCCACTTCAGTACTGTCCACCTTCTATGCAGATGGCTTTGATTCAGGTGCTGTGATGTCCCACCTTCTATGTATGGCCCACTTCAGGGTGCTGTCCACCTTCTATGGTATGGCCCACTTCAGGTGCTTGCTGTTCCCACCTTCTAAACCATGCCCATTTCAGGGTGCTTGCTGTCCCACCTTCTATGCCATGTGTTACACTTCATGTGCTGTGCTGTCCATTCTATAGCGTAGTCAGGGTGCTGTTCCACCTTCTATAACGTTGCCCTTCAGGTGCTCTTCCATATTCTGTAGCATTGCCCACTTCAGTTGCTGTCCCACCTTCTATGGCATGGCCCTTCAGGTGCTGCACCATCCACCTTCTATGGCATGACCCACTTCAGACCCTACTGTCCCACCTTCATAGCATGGCCCACTTCAGGTGTGTCCCGCCTTCTATGGCACGGGTCAATGCAGGTGCTGTCCCACCTTCTATGGCATTAACCCACTTCAGCTATTTCTGTCCACCTTCATGTATGGCCCACTTCGGGTGCTATTGCCACCTTCTATGGCATGGCCCATTTCAGGTAATGTACCACCTTCTATGGCATGTATGCTTCGGGTGCTGTGCCACCTTCTATGGCGTATGGCCTGTTTCGGGTGCTGTACCAGCCTCCATGGCATGTGGTCCACTTCAGGTGCTGTACCACCTTCTATAGCATGGCCCACTTCAGGTGCTGTGCCACCTTCTATAGCATGGCCACTTCAGGTGCTGTACCTACATTCTATAGCATGGTTAGCTTCAAGTGCTGTGCCACCTTCTATAGCATTGCCCACATCAGTTGCTGTACCACTTCTATAGCATAGTTGCTTCAAGTGCTGTGCCACCTATCTATGGCATGTGCCCACTTCAGGTGCTGTGCCACCTTCTATGAGCGATTGCCCACATCAGGTTGCTGTGCCACCTTCTATGGCATGTTAGCTTCAGGTGCTGTGCCACCTTCTATGCTGGTAGCTTCAGGTGCTGTATGGCGTTGCCCACTTCAGGTGCTGTTGCCACCTTCTATGGCATGGCCACTTCAGAGTGCTGTGCCACCATTCTATGGCATGGCCCATTTCAGAGTGCTGTACTGCCTGACCTTCTATGGCATGGCCCACTTCAGGTGCTGTCCCACCTTCTATGGTATGGCCCACTTCAGGTGCTGTCCCCACCTTCTATGGGATGGCCCAGTTCAGGTACTGTCCACCTTCTATGGTATGGCCCTTCAAGGTGCACAATCCACCTTCTATGGTATGGCCCACTTCAGTGCTGTCCCCAGCCTTCTATGGCATGGCCCTTCAGGTGCTGTCCCACCTTCCATGGCGTGGCCCCAGTTCAGGTGCTATGTCCACCTTCTATGTGGCCACTTCAGGTGCTGTACCACCTTCTATAATTATGGCCCACTTCAGGTGCACTACTGCTAACCTTCTATGTGTGTTACTTCAGGTGCTGTCCCACCTTCTATGGTATGTTAGCCTTCAGGTGCTGTCCACCTTCTGTAGGATGGCCCCAGTTCAGGTACTGTCCACCTTCTATAGTGTGTGTATAAGGTGCTGTCCCACCTTCTATGGTGTGTTACTTCAGGTGCTAATCCCATATTCTATGGTATTAGCTTCGGGTGCTGTCACCTTCTATGTATGCCCCAGTTCAGGTGCTGTGTCCCACCTTTCTATGCGTGGCCCCTTCAGGTGCTGTACCACCTTCTATGGTATGTTACTTCAGGTGCTGTGCTGTTCCACCTTCTATGGCATGCCCCACTTCAGGGTGGTGCTGTCCACCTTCTATACCATGGCCCACTTCATGTACTGTGCTGTCCCACCTTCTATGGATGGCCCATTTCAGGTGCTGTCCCACCTTCTATGGTGTCCACTTCAGATTGCTGTTCCACCTTCTATAACGTGCCCACTTCAGGTTGTTCCCCTTATATGGCATTGCCCTTCAGGTACTGTCCACTTCTATGGCATGGCCCAGTTCAGGTGCTGACTGTCCACCTTCTGTGCATGGCCCCGCTTCCGGGTGCTGTGCCACCTTCTATGGCATGGTCCCTTCAGGTGCTCTGCTGTCCCACCTTCTATGGCATTGCCCACTTCAGGTGCTGTCCACCTTCTATGGCATGGATCCCTTCATGTGCTGTACTGTCCACCTATGGCATATTACTTCAGTGCTATTACCTTCTATGGCATGGCCACTTCAGGTGCTGTCTGTCCATGTCTATGGGTTGCCCACTTCAGGTGCTGTCTGTCCACCTTCTATGGCATTGCCCGCCTTCAGCTACTGTCCACCTTCCTTAGCATGGCCCACTTCAGGTGCTGTACCACCTTCTATGCATGTCCCATTTCAGATAATGTGCCACCTTCTATGCTTGTGTCCCCTTCAGGTGCTGTGCCCACCTTCTAGCATGGCCTATTTCAGGTGCTGTACCACCTTCTATAGCATGGTCACTTCAGGTGCTGTACCACCTTCTATAGCATGGCCCGCTAGAGTGCTGTACCAATTCTATGGCATGGCCCACTTCAGGTGCTGTGCCACCTTCTATAGCATGGCCCTTCAAGGTGCTGTGCCATATTCTATGGTTATACTTACAATCAGATTGCTGTGCCACTATTCTATGTTATGGTAGCTTCAGGTGCTGTACCATATTCTATGGCTTGGTAGCCTAGGTGCTGTTGCCACCTTCTATGGCGTTGCCACATCAGGTGCTGTGCCATATTCTATGTGGTAGCCTAGTGCTGTACTTTTATTCTATGGCTTCAGGTGCTGTATGGCGTTGCCCAGCAGTGTGCTGTGCCACCTTCTGTAATGTTACTTCAGGTGCTGTGCCACCTTCTATGGCATGGCCATTTCAGGTGCTGTGCTGTGACCTTCTATGGCATGGCCCACTTCAGGTGCTGTCCCACCTTCTATGGTATGGCCCACTTCAGGTGCTGTCCCACCTTCTATCAGGATGGCCCCAGTTGGGTGCTGTCCACCTTATTCTATGGTGTACCCCACTTAAGGTGCTGTCCACCTTCTATGGTGTGAGGCCCACTTCAGGTGCTGTCCCACCTTCTGTGGCATGTTCCACTTCAGTGCTGTCCACCTTCTATAAGCATGGCCCAGTTCAGGTGCTGTGTGTCCACCTTCATAAGCATGAGGTCCACTTCAGGTGCTGTACCACCTTCTATAGCATGGCCCACTTCAGGTACTGTGCTGCCCAACCTTCTATGGCATAGCCCACTTCAGGTGCTGTCCCACCTTCTATGGTATGGTCCTTCAGGTACTGTCCCACCTTCTTATGGGATGGCCCAGTTCAGTTGCTGTCCCACCTTCTATGGTATGGCCCTTAGGTGCTGTCCCACCTTCTGGTGTAGTGCAGATTCAGGTGCTGTCCACCTGCTATGCACCATGGTCTTCAGAGCTGTGCTACAATCACAGCAACCTAGCATGGCCCAGTTCAGATTGCTATGTCCCACCTTCCTTAGCATGGCCCTTCAGGTGCACTGTCCCGCCTTCACCTTCAATGCAGGTGCTGTCCACCTTCGGGTGCTTGTGCTGTCCAGCCTTCTATGGCATGGCCCATTCGGGTGCTGTCCCTTCTATGGTATGTAGCTCGGGTGCTGTCCCACCTTCTGGATGGCCCAGTTATCAGGTGCTAATCCACCTTCTATGTATGGCCCTTCAGGTGCTGTCCAGCCTATGGCATGGCCCCAGTTCAGGTGCTGTATGGCATTCTATGCCCACTTCAGGTGCTGTACCACCTTCTATGCATGGATGGATTCTGTGCTGTCCACCTTCTGTGGTATGGCCCACTTCAGTGCTGTGCTGTCCACCTTCTATGCATATTTACATTTCAGATTGCTGTGCTGTCCCACCTTCTATGCCATGGCCCATTTATGTGCTGTCCCACCTTCTATGGCATGGCCCTTCAGGTGCTGTACCACCTTCTATAGCGTTGCCTTCAGGTGCTGTACCACCTTCTATAGCATTGCCCTTCAGGTGCTGTCCCACCTTCTGGCATGGCCCACTTCAGGTGCTGTCCCACCTTCTATGCTGTCCCTTCAGATTCTGTAAGCGTAGCTTACTTCAAGTGCTGTACCACCTTCTATAGCATGGTCCACTTCAGGTACTGTACCACCTTCTATAGCATGGCCCATTTCAGGTGCTGTCCCACCTTCTATGCATAGTCCACTTCAGGTGCTGTCCACCTTCTATGGCATGGCCCCTTCAGGTGCTGTGCCCTGACCTTCTATGGAGGATAGTACTTCAGGTGCTGTCCCACCTTCTATGGCGTGGCCCACTTCGGGTGCTCATCCACCTTCCTAAGGATATTTAGATCAGGATGCTGTCCACCTTCTATGGTGGCCCTTCAGGTGCTGTCCCACCTTCTATGGCATGGCGTGACTTCAGGTGCTGTCCACCTTCTATGTGGCCCACTTCAGGTGTGTTCCACGCTTCTATAGTATGGCCCAGTTCAGGTGCTGTAATGATTTCCACCTTCTATGGCATGGCCCACTTCAGGTGCTGCTGTACCACCTTCTATGGTCCATGGCCCACTTCAGGTGCTGTACTGTCCACCCATTCCCTATGGCATGGCCCATTTCAGGTGCTGTCCTGTCCACCTTCTATCAGCATGGATCCACTTCAGGTGCTGTTCCACCTTCTATAAGCATTGCCCTTCAGGTGCTGTTCCACCTTCTAGCATGGCCCCTTCAGGTGCTGTCCCACCTTCTATGGCATGGCCCACTTCAGGGTGCTGTGCTGTCCACCTTCTATTGCATGGCCGCTTCAGGTGCTGCACCATCCCACCTTCTATGGCATGTAGCCCACTTCAGCTACTGTCACCTTCCTTGGCATGGCCACGCCTTCAGGTACTGTACCACCTTCTATAGCATGGTCCACTTCAGGTGCTGTCCCACCTTCTATAGCATGGCCCACTTCAGGTACTGTACCACCCTATAGCATGGCCCACTTCAGGTACTGTCCAGTTCTATAGCACGGTCAATGCAGGTACTGTCCACCTATAGCATTGCCGACTTCAGGTACTGTACCACCTTCTATAGCATGGCACACTTCAGGTGCTGTTCCACCTTCTATAGCATGGCCCACTTCAGGTACTGTCCACCTTCTATGGCATATTTCAGGTGATAATCCCACCTTCTATAGCATGGCCTATTTCAGGTGCTGTACCACCTTCTATGCATGGCCCATTCAGGTGCTGTACCACCTTCTATGGCATGGCCCATTTCAGGTGCTGTGCCACCTTCTATAGCATGGTCCTTCAGGTGCTGCACCACCTAATATAGCATGGCCCACTTCAGGTGCTGTCCACCTTCTATAGTATGGCCCACTTCAGGTGCTGTCCACCTTCTATAATTATGGCCCACTTCAGGTGCTGTCTCACCTTCTATGGTGGCCCAGTTCAGGTGCTGTCCACCTTCAATGGTTAACTTCAGGTTGCTGTGCTGTTCCACCTTCTATGTGTTAGCTTCGGGTTGCTGTGCTGTCCACCTTCTATGCCATGGCCCACTTCATGTGCTGTGCTGTCCACCTTCTACCATGTTTACCTCAGGTGCTGTCACCTTCTATAAGCGTTGTGGGCTTCAGAGTGCTGTGCCACCTTCTATGGCATGGTACACTTCAAGTGCTGTCCCACCTTCTATGGCATGGCCCACTTCAAGTGCTGTGCCACCTTCTGATAGCATGTTAGCTTCAGAGTGCTGTGCCACCTTCTATGGCATTGGCCCACTTCAGGTGCTGTTCCACTTATTCTATGGCATGGCCCACTTCAGGTGCTGTGCCACCTTCTATGGCATTGCCCCTTCAGGTGCTGTTCCACCTTCTATGGCATGGCCCTTCAGATGCTGTGCCTATTGCCTATGGCAGAGTGCTAGTTGCTGTGCTGTCCCCTTCAGAGTGCTGTGCCACCTTCTATGGCATGGTGTTTTCAGATTGCTCCACCTTCTATGGCATGGCCCCTTCAGGTGCTGTCCACCTTCTATGGTATGGCCCCTTCAGGTGCGATCCACCTTCTATAGGAGATGGGCAGTTCAGGTGCTGTCCACCTTCTATGGTGTGGTATCGGGTGCTGTCCACCTTCTAATGGGATGGCCCAGTTCAGGTGCTGTCCACCTTCTATGGCATGGCCCTTCAGTGCTGTGCCCACTTCTATGGGTTGCAGATTGCTGTCCACCTTCTATGGCATGGTCCACTTCAGTTGCTGTCCGCACCTTCTATGGTATGGCCCACTTCAGGTGCTGTGCTGTTCCACCTTCTAAAGCATGGCCCATTTCAGGTGGGTGCTGTCCCACCTTCTATGGTCCATGGCCCACTTCAGGTGCTGTGCTGTCCCACCTTCTATAGCATGGCCCATTTCAGGTGCTGTCCCACCTTCTAGAGCATGGCTTCAGGTGCTGTTCCACCTTCTATGGCATTGCCCACTTCAGGTGCTGTCCACCTTCTATGGCATGGCCCACTTCAGGTGCTGTCCACCTTCTATGGCATGGCCCACTTCAGGTGCTGTACTGTCCCACCTTCTATGGCATGCCCCACTTCAGGTGCTGCTGTCCCACCTTCTATAGCATGGCCCATTCAGGTGCTGTCCACCTTCTATGGCATGGCCCCTTCAGGTGCTGTCCACCTTCTATGGCATGGCCCACTTCAGGTGCTGTACCACCTTCTATGGCATGGCCCACTTCAGGTGCTGTCCCACCTTCTATGGCATGGCCCACTTCAGGTGCTGTCCCACCTTCTATGGCATGGCCCACTTCAGGTACTGTGTCCACCTTCTATAGCATGGTCCACTTCAGGTGCTGTACCACCTTCTATAGCATGGCCCACTTCAGGTGCTGTGCCTTCTATCCACGGGTCCAATGCAGGTGCTGTCCACCTATGGCATTGGAGCTTCATTGCTGTCCACCTTCTATGGCATGGCACACTTCAGGTGGTGCTGTTCCACCTTCTATGCATGGCCCACTTCAGGTGCTGTACCACCTTCTATAGCATGGCATTTGTGCTGTCCCACCTTCTATGGCATGGCCTGTTTCAGGTGCTGTACCACCTTCTATGGCATTGCCCACTTCAGGTGCTGTTCCACCTTCTATGGCATTGCCCATTTCAGGTGCTGTACCACCTTCTATGGCATGGTCCCCTTCAGGTGCTGCACCATCCCTAATATAGCATGGCCCACTTCAGGTACTGTCCCACCTTCTATAGTATGGCCCACTTCAGGTGCTGTCCCACCTTCTATGGTATGGCCCACTTCAGGTGCTGTCTCACCTTCTATAGCATGGCCCAGTTCAGGTGCTGTCCCACCTTCTATGGTATGGCTTCGGGTGCTGTGCTGTTCCACCTTCTATGGCATGGCCCTTCAGTTGCTGTGCTGTCCACCTTCTATACCATGGTACTTCATGTGCTGTGCTGTCCACCTTCTATACCATGGCCCACCTCAGGTGCTGTCCCTTCTATGGTGTTGGACTTCAGGTGCTGTGCCCACCTTCTATGGCAGTAGCTTGTGCTGTCCATTTCTATGGCATGGCCTTCAGGTGCTGTGCCCCACCTTCTATAAGCAGTTGCCCACTTCATGTGCTGTGCCATCTTCTATGGCATTGCCCACTTCAGGTGCTGTGTTCCACCTTCTATGGCATTGCCCACCTTCAGGTGCTGTGCCACCTTCTGCCCTATTCTTCATGGTGCTGTGCCACCTTCTATGGCATTGCCCACATTAGGTTGCTGTGCCACCTTCTATGGCATGGCCCACTTCAGGTGCTGTGCCACCTTCTATGGCATGGCCCCTTCAGGGTGCTGTATGGCATTGCCCACTTCAAGTGCTGTACCACCTTCTATGGCATGGACCATTCAGGTGCTGTGCTGTCCACCTTCTATGGCATGGCCCATTTCAGGGTGCTACCTTCTATGGTATGTGCTGTCCACCTTCTATGGGATGGCCCAGTTCAGGTGCTGTCTCACTTCTATGGTAATGCCCCATAAGGTGCTGTCCACCTTCTATGGATGGTGTCACTTCAGTGCTGTCCCACCTTCTATAGCATGGCCCACTTCAGGTGCTGTCCCACCTTCTATGGCATGGCCCAGTTCAGGTTGCTGTAATGTCCCACCTTCTATAGCATGGCCCATTTAAGGTGCTGTCCCACCTTCTATGGCATGATCCACTTCGGGTGCTGTTCCACCTTCTATAACATTGCCCACTTCAGGTGCTGTCCACCTTCTATGGTATGCCCACTTCAGGTGCTGTACTGTTCCACCTTCTAAACCATGCCCCACTTCAGGTGCTGTGCTATCCACCTTCTATACCATGGCCCACTTCATGTGCTGTGCTGTCCCACCTTCTATGGCATGGCCCATTTAAGGTGCTGTCCCACCTTCTATGGCATGGTCCACTTCAGGTGCTGTCCCACCTTCTATAGCATGCTTCAGGTGCTGTTCCACCTTCTATAACATTGCCCACTTCAGGTGCTGTCCACCTTCTATGCATGTACCTTCAGTTGCTGTGCTGTCCCACCTTCTGTGGTGCTCAGGTGCTGCACCATCCACCTTCTATGGTGGTGGCCCACTTCGGATGTCCACCTTCAGCATTGCCCACTTCAGGTGCTGTACCACCTTCTATAGCATGGTTACTTTAGGTGCTGTACCACCTTCTATAGCATGGTCCACTTCAGGTGCTGTACCACCTTCTATAGCATGGCCCACTTCAGGTGCTGTCCCGCCTTCTATAGCACGGTCCAATGCAGGTGCTGTCCCACCTTCTACAGCATTGCCGGCTTCAGGTGCTGTGCTGTCCACCTTCCTAGCATGGCCCACTTCAGGTACTGTTCCACCTTCTATGGCATGGCCCACTTCAGGTGCTGTACCACCTTCTATAGCATGGCCCATTTCAGGTAATGTACCACCTTCTATAGCATGGCCCACTTCAGGTACTGTACCACCTTCTATGCATGACCTATTTCAGGTGCTGTACCACCTTCTATGGTATGGCCCATTTCAGGTGCTGTCCACCTTCTATAGCATGGTCCACTTCAGGTGCTGTCCCACCTTCTATGGCATGGCCCACTTCGGGTGCTGTCTCACCTTCTATAGCATGGCCCCAGTTCAGGTGCTGTCCCACCTTCTATGGTATCTCAGGTGCTGTGCTGATCCACCTTCTATAGCATGCCCACTTCAGGTGCTGTGCTGTCCCACCTTCTATGGCATGGCCCCTTCATGTGCTGTGCTGTCCACCTTCTATGGCATTGCGTTTTGGTGCTGTGCTGTCCATATTCTTGGCATGCACTTCAGGTGCTGTGCCACCTTCTATGGCATGTACTTCAGAGTGCTGTCCACCTTCTATGGCGTGGTCCACTTCAGGTGCTGTGCCACCTTCTATGGCGTTGCCCACATCAGGTGCTGTGCCACCTTCTATGGTATCACATGAGTGCTATCCACGTTCTATGGCGTATGCCCACTTCGGTGCTGTGCCACCTTATGGCGTGCCCTTCAGTTGCTGTCCACCTTCTATTGCCCAGTTCAGAGTGCTGTAATTCATGTGCTCAGGTGCTGTGCCACTTATTCTATGGCATGGCCCATTTCAGGTGCTGTGCTGTCCACTTATTCTATGGCATTCTTCATGTGCTGTCCCACCTTCTATGGGTATGGCCACTTCAGGTGCTGTGCCCACCTTCTAAAGCCCAGTGCAGTTCGGGTGCTGTCCCACCTTCTATGGCATGGTACTTCAGGTGCTGTCCACCTTCTATGGGTATGCCCACTTCAGGTGCTGTCCACCTTCTATGGCATGGCCCACTTCAGGTGCTGTCCACCTTCTATAGCATGGCCCAGTTCAGATGCTGTGCTGTCCACCACCTTCAGGTGCTGTGCCACCTTCTATGGCCCACTTCAGTTGCTGTGCTGTTCCACCTTCTATGGCCATGCCCCACTTCAGGTGCTGTGCTGTCCCACCTTCTATGCCATGTTACTTCATGTGCTGTGCTGTCCCACCTTCTATGGCATTGCCCATTTAAGGTGCTGTCCACCTTCTATAGCATGGTGCTTCAGGTGCTGTTCCACCTTCTATGGCATTGCCCACTTCAGGTGCTGTTCCACCTTCTATAGCATTGCCCACGTCAGGTGCTGTCCCACCTTCTATATGGCACTTCATACTGACTGTCCACCTTCAGGTTGTGCTGCTGCACCCATCCACCTTCTATGGCATGGCCCGCCTTCAGCTACTTCCACCTTCATGGCATGTCCCACTTCAGGTGCTGTGCCACCTTCTATGGCATGGCCCACTTCAGCCACTGTACCACCTTCTATAGCATGGTCCACTTCAGGTACTGTCCACCTTCTATAGCATGGCCCACTTCAGGTGTCCGCCTTCTATGTAGGCCCAATGCAGGTAATCCCACCTTCTATAGCATTGCCCACTTCAGCTACTGTCCCACCTTCCTTAGCATGGCCCACTTCAGGTGCTGTACCACCTTCTATAGCATGGCCCATTTCAGGTAATGTACCAGTTCTATGGCATGGCCCACTTCAGGTGCTGTACCACCTTCTATAGCATGGCCTATTTCAGGTACTGTACCACCTTCTAGCATGGTCCACTTCAGGTGCTGTACTGTCCCACCTTCTATGGCATTGCCCACTTCAGGTGCTGTGCCATATTCTATGGCATTGGTCCAATTCAGGTGCTGTCCCCACCTTCTATGGCATGGTGCCACTTCAGTGCTGTTTCTATAGCATGGCCCACTTCAGGTGCTGTGCCATCTATGGCATGGCCCACTTCAGTGCTGTGCCACCTTCTATGGCATTGCCCACATCAGGTGCTGTCCACCTTCTATGGCATGTTTAGCATTTCAGGTGCTGTACCACCTTCTATGGCATGGAAGGTGCTGTAAGCGTTGCCCCTTCAGGTGCTGTGCCTTCTATGGCATGGCCCCTTTAGGTGCTGTGCCACCTTCTATGGTATGGTCCATTTTCAGGTGCTGTGCCACCTTCTATAGCATGGCCCACTTCAGGTGCTGTCCCACCTTCTATGGGTACGGTCCACTTCAGGTGCTGTCCACCCCAGTGATTCAGGTGCTGTCCCACCTTCTATGGTATGGCCGCCAGGTACTGTCCCACCTTCTATGGTGTGGCCCACTTCAGGTGCTGTCCCCACCTTCTATGGCATGGCCCACTTCAGGTGCTGTCCCACCTTCTATTCACCCATTCAGGTGCTGTGATGTCCACCTTCTATGTGGCCCACTTCAGTTGCTGTGCTTCTATGGTATGGCCCTTGGGTGCTTGCTGTTCCACCTTCTAAACCATGCCCACTTCAGGTGCTGTGCTGTCCACCTTCTATACCATGGCCCACTTCATGTGCTGTGCTGTCCACCTTCTATAGCATGGCCCATTTCAGGTGCTGTCCACCTTCTATGGCATGGTCCAGTTCAGGTGCTGTTCCACCTTCTATAAGCATTGCCCACTTCAGGGTGCTGTCCCACCTTCTATAGCATGGCCCACTTCAGGTGCTGTCCCACCTTCTATAGCATGGTCCCTTCAGGTGCTGCACCATCCCACCTTCTATGGCATGGCCCACTTCAGTGCTGTCCCACCTTCTATAGCATGGCCCACTTCAGGTGCTGTCCCACCTTCTATGGCATGGCCCACTTCAGGTGCTGTACCACCTTCTATGGCATGGTCCACTTCAGGTGCTGTACCACCTTCTATAGCATGGCCCACTTCAGGTACTGTCCCGCCTTCTATAGCACAGGTCCAATGCAGGTACTGTCCCACCTTCTATAGCATTGCCCACTTCAGTACTGTCCCACCTTCCTAGCATGGCCCATTTCAGGTAATGTACCACCTTCTATAGCATGGCCCACTTCAGGTACTGTACCACCTTCTATAGCATGGCCTATTTCAGGTGCTGTACCACCTTCTATGGCATGGCCCATTTCAGGTGCTGTACTGTCCACCTTCTATAGCATTGCCCCTTCAGGTGCTGTCCCACCTTCTATAGCATGGATCCACTTCAGGTGCTGTACCGCCTTCTTCAGACTTCAAGTGCTGTGCCACCTTCTATGGCATGGTCCATTTCAGCTACTGTGCTGTCCCACCTTCTATAGCATTGCCCTTCAGGTGCTGTCCCACCTTCTATGGCATGGCCCACTTCAGCTGTGCTGTCCCACCTTCTATAGCATTGCCCCTTCTGGTGCTGTTCCACCTTCTATGGCATGGCCACTTCGGGTGATGTCCCACCTTCTATAGCATGGCCTATTTCAGGTGCTGTACCACCTTCTATAGCATGGGTCATCAGGTGCTGTCCCACCTCCTATGGCATATGCCCACTTCAGGTGCTGTCTCACCTTCTATGGCATTCTTAGTTCAGGTGCTGTCTCACCTTCTATGGCATGGCCCAGTTCAGGTGCTGTCCCACCTTCTAGGGCATGGCCACTTCAGGTGCTGTCCACCTTCTATGGCATATTTACTATTTCGGGTGCTGTGCTGTCCCACCTTCTATACCATGGTCCACTTCATGTGCTGTGCTGTCCCACCTTCTATAGCATGGCACCTCAGGTGCTGTCCCACCTTCTATGGCATTGCCACTTCAGGTGCTGTGCCACCTTCTATGGCATGTTTCACTTCAGGTGCTGTGCCACCTTCTATGCTAGTGCTGTACCACCTTCTATGGCGTTGCCCACATCAGGTGCTGTGCCACCTTCTATGGCATGGCCCACTTCAGGTGCTGTCCACCTTCTATGGGTGACCTTCCTTCAGGTGCTGTCCCACCTTCAGATATTGCCCACGTCAGTTGCTGGACCCATTTCTATGGCGTGGTACTTCAGGTGCTGTCCACCTTCTATGGCATGTTGCTTCAGTTGCTGTATGGCGTGCTTCTTAAGGTGCTGTTGCCACCTTCAGGTGCTGTCTCATATTCTATGGCATGGCCCATTTCAGGTGCTGTCCACCTTCTATGGCATGGCCCACTTCAGGTGCTGTCCACCTTCTATGGTGTGCCACATCAGGTGCTGTCACACCTTCTATGGGATGGCTCCAGATCAGGGTGCTGTCCCACCTTCTATAGTATGGCCCTTGGGTGCTGTCCCACCTTCTATGGTATGGCCACTTCAGGTGCTGTCCCACCTTCTATATGGCCCCTTCAGGTGCTGTCCCACCTTCTATGGCATGGCCCAGTTCAGTTGCTGTGCTGTTCCCACCTTCTATGGCATAATCCACTTCAGTTGCTGTGCCTGTCCTACCTTCTATGGATGTTGCTTCAGGTGCTGTGCTGTGCCATATTCTAGGCCATTGCCCCATTTCAGTTGCAGGCTGTCCACCTTCTATGCCATGTTACTTCATGTGCTACTGTCCACCTTCTATGGCATGCGGCCCAAGTGCTGTGCCACCTTCTATGGCATTGCCCACTTCAGGTGCTGTGCCACCTTCTATGGCATGTTACTTCAGAGTGCTGTACCACCTTCTATGGCATGCCCATTTCGGGTGCTGTACTGCTTGACCTTCTATGGCATGTTACTTCAGGTGCTGTCCACCTTCTATGGTATGGTCCACTTCAGTTGCTGTCCACCTTCTAAAGAATATTTCGTTCAGGTGCTGTCCCACCTTCTATGGTATGGCCCATAAAGGTGCTGTCCCACCTTCTATGGTATGGCCCACTTCAGGTGCTGTCCCACCTTCTAGCGTAATTACTTCAGGTTTTTCCACCTTCTATGGCATGGCCCAGTTCAGGTGCTGTGATGTCCCACCTTCTATGGCATGGTAGCTTAGGTGCTGTGCCACCTTCTATGGTGTATGGCCACTTCAGGTGCTGTGCTGTTCCACCTTCTAAACCATGCCCCACTTCAGGTGCTGTGCTGTCCACCTTCTATACCATGGTACTTCATGTACTGTGCTGTCCCACCTTCTATGCATGGCCCATTTGGTGCTGTCCACCTTCTATGGCATGGTCCACTTCAGGTGCTGTTCCACCTTCTATAACATTGCCCACTTCAGGTGCTGTTCCACCTTCTATGGCATTGCCCACTTCAGGTGCTGTCCCACCTTCTATAGCATGGCCCACTTCAGGTACTGAACTGTCCCTTCTGTGCATGGCCGGCTTCAGGTGCTGCCATCCCACCTTCTATGGCATGGCCCACTTCAGCTGCTGTCCACCTTCCTTAGCATGGCCCACTTCAGGTGCTGTACCACCTTCTATAGCATGGCCCACTTTAGCCACTGTGCCACCTTCTATAGCATGGTCCACTTCAGGTACTGTACCACCTTCTATAGCATGGCCCACTTCAGGTGCTGTCCCCTTCTATGGCAGGTCCAATCGGGTACTGTCCACCTTCTATAGCATTGCCCACTTCAGCTACTGTCCCACCTTCCTTAGCATGGCCCACTTCAGGTGCTGTACCACCTTCTATAGCATGGCCCATTTCAGGTGTGTACCACGTTCTATAGCATGGCCCACTTCAGGTACTGTACCACCTTCTATGGCATGGCCTATTTCAGGTGCTGTGCCACCTTCTATGGCATGGTCCACTTCAGGTGCTGTGCTGTCCCACCTTCTATGGCATTGCCCACTTCAGGTGCTGTACCACCTTCTATGGCATGGTCCACTTCAGAGTGCTGTACCACCTTCTATGGCATATTTACATCAGGTGCTCTCCCGCCTTCTATGGCATGGCCCACTTCAGAGTGCTGTGCCCCTTCTATGGCATTGCCCACTTCAGTTGCTGTACCACCTTCTATGGCATGGCCCACTTCAGGTGCTGTACCACCTTCTATGGCATTCATCCGGTGCTCTGCCACCTTCTATAGCATGGCCCACTTCAAGTGCTGTGCCACCTTCTATGGCATTGCCCACATCAGATTGCTGGCCATCTTCGAATTCAGGTGCTGTGCCACCTTCTATGCATGGCCTATTTCGGTGGCTGTGCCACCTTCTATGGCGTTGCTTTTCAGGTGCTGTGCCATATTCTATGGCATGGTGCATTTCAGGTGCTGTACCACCTTCTATAGCGAGGTCCGTTTCAGGTGCTGCACCACCTTCTATGGCATGGCCCACTTCAGGTGCTGTCCCACCTTCTATGGTATGGCCCACTTCAGGTGCTGGTCCACCTTCTAAGGGATGGCCCAGTTCAGGTGCTGTCCCACCTTCTATGGTGTGTTATTAAGTGCTGTCCACCTTCTATGGTGTATCAGGTGCTGTCCCACCTTCTTCAGACTTCGGGTGCTGTCCACCTTCTGGATGAGCCCCAGTTCAGGTTGCTGTGTCCCACCTTCTAGTTGCTGTCCACCTTCTATGGTGTAGTGACTTCAGATTGCTGTGCTGTTCCACCTTCTAAGCCATGCCCCACTTCAGGTGCTGTCTGTCCCACCTTCATACCATGGCCCGCTTCATGTGCTGTACTGTCCACCTTCTATGGCATGGCCCATTTAAGGTGCTGTCCCACCTTCTATAGCATGGTCCACTTCAGGTGCTGTTCCACCTTCTATAACATTGCCCACTTCAGGTGCTGTTCCACCTTCTATAGCATGGCCCCTTCAGGTGCTGTGCTGTCCCACCTTCTATTGCATGGCCCACTTCAGGTGCTGCACCATCCCACCTTCATAGCATGGCCCCTTCAGCTACTGTCCCCACCTTCTTAGCATGGCCCACTTCAGGTGCTGTGCCACCTTCTATAGCATGGCCCACTTTAGGTGCTGTGCCACCTTCTATGGCATGGTCCACTTCAGGTACTGTACCACCTTCTATAGCATGGCCCACTTCAGGTGCTGTCCCCCTTCTATGTAGGTCCAATGCAGGTACTGTCCCACCTTCTATAGCATTGCCACTTCAGCTACTGTCCCACCTTCCTTAGCATGGCCCATTTCAGGTAATGTCCACCTTCTATAGCATGGCCCACTTCAGGTACTGTACCACCTTCTATAGCATGGCCTATTTCAGTTGCTGTACCACCTTCTATAGCATGGTCCACTTCATTTACTGTACTGTCCCACCTTCTATAGCATTGCCCTTCAGGTGCTGTCCCACCTTCTATAGGGTCCACTTCAGATTGCTGTCCCCGCAGCTTCTATGGCATTGCCCATTCAGGTGCTGTACCACCTTCTATGGCAGGTCCGCTTCAGTGCTGTATGCTGTCCACCTTCTATGGCATTGCCCACTTCAGGTGCTGTCCACCTTCTATGGCATGGCCCACTTCAGGTGCTGTGCTGTCCCACCTTCTATGGCATTGCCACTTCTGGTGCTGTACCACTTATTCTATGGCATATAGCATTTCGAGATGTCCCACCTTCTTAGCATGGCCTATTTCAGGTGCTGTCCCACCTTCTATGGTATGGCCCACTTCAGGTGCTGTCCACCTCCTATAAGTATGGCCCACTTCAGGTGCTGTCTCACCTTCTATGGCATGGCCCAGTTCAGGTGCTGTCTCACCTTCTATGGCATGGCCCAGTTCAGGGTGCTGTCCCACCTTCTATGGTATGGCCCACTTCGGGTGCTGTCCCACCTTCTATAGCATGGCCCTTCAGGTGCTGTGCTGTCCACCTTCTATGCCATGCCCCTTCATGTGCTGTGCTGTCCACCTTCTGTACCATGGTTACCTCAGGATTGCTGTCCCACCTTCTATGGCATTGCCGGACTTCAGAGTGCTGTACCACCTTCTATAGCATGGCCCACTTCAGGTGCTGTACCACCTTTATGGCATGGCCCACTTCAGGTGCTGTGCCACCTTCTATGGCATGGCCCACTTCAAGTGCTGTCCCACCTTCTATGGCATAGTCCACTTCAGGTGCTGTACCACCTTCTATAGCATGGCCCACTTCAGAGTGCTGTGCCACTATTCTATGGCATGGCTCACTTCAGGTGCTGTACCACCTTCTATAGCATTGCCCACATCAGGTTGCTGTGCCACCTTCTATAGCATGGTCCAGCTTCAGGTGCTGTGCCACCTTCTATGGCATGGTTCACTTCAGGTGCTGTATAGCGTTGCCCACTTCAAGTGCTGTACCACCATTCTATAGCATGGCCCACTTCAAGTGCTGTACCACCTTCTATAGCATGGTCATTTCGGGTGCTGTGCTGCCCAACCTTCTATGGCATGGTCCACTTCAGGTGCTGTCCCACCTTCTATGGTATGGCCCACTTCAGGTGCTGTCCACCTTCTATAGGATGGCCCAAATCAGTGCTGTCCCACCTGCTATGGTATGGCCCTTAGAGTGCTGTCCCACCTTCTATGGTGTGGTACTTCAGGGTGCTGTCCACCTTCTATGGCATGGCCCAGTTCAGGTGCTGTGTCCCACCTTCTATGGCATGGCCCTTCAGGTGCTGTGCCAACTTCTATGGTGTATGGCCCACTTCAGGTACTGTGCTGTTCCACCTTCTAAACCATGCCCCATTTCAGGTGCTGTGCTGTCCCCACCTTCTATACCATGGCCCACTTCATGTGCTGTGCTGTTCCACCTTCTATGGCGTGCCCTTCAGGTGCTGTTCCACCTTCTATGGCATTGCCCACTTCAGTTGCTGTCCCACCTTCTATGGCATGGCCACTTCAGGTGCTGCACCATCCCACCTTCTATGGCATGGTACTTCAGCTACTGTCCTTCCTTAGCATGGCCCACTTCAGGTGCTGTCCCGCCTTCTATAGTGGTCCCAATGGGTGCTGTCCCACCTTCTATGGCATTGCCCACTTCGGCTGCTGTCCCCTTCTTAGCATGGCCCTTCAGGTGCTGTATTTTCTGCAGCCTATGGCATGGCCCATTTCAGATTAATGAGCTACCACCTTCATAGCATGGCCTATTTCAGATTGCTGTGCTGCACCTTCTATGGCATGGCCTATTTCAGGTGCTGTACCACCTTCTATAGCATGGTCCACTTCAGGTGCTGTACCACCTTCTATGCATGGCCCACTTCAAGTGCTGTACCACCTTCTATGGCATGGCCCTTCAGGTGCTGTACCACCTTCATATGGGCATTTGACACATCAGGTGCTGTGCCATTTTATTCTATGTAATTGCCCATCAGTTGCTGTGCCATATTCTATGTGTGGTGCAGGTGCTGTGCCATATTCTGTGGCGTTGGTAGCTCAGGTGCTGTGCCATTATTCTATGCATTGGTACATCAGATTGCTGTGCCACGGCCTCTATGGCATATTGCCGGATTGCTGTATGGCGTTCTATCAGGTGCTATTTGCCATATTCTATGGCATTGCCCACTTCAGTGCTGTGCCATATTCTGGTGGTAGCTTCAGTTGCTGTCCACCTTCTATGGGATGATGCGTTTCAGGTGCTGTGCTTCCCAGCCTTCTATGGCGTATTCCCTTCGGGTGCTGTCCCGCCTTCTATGGTGTGGCCCCTTCGGGTGCTGTCCATTCTGTAAAGGATGGTGAAGTTCAGATTGCTGTCCCACCTTCTATAATTATGCCCCATGGTGCTGTCCCACCTTCTGTGGTGTTATTTTCACTTCAGGTGCTGTCCACTTCTATGCATGTTTGCTTCAGATGCATCCACCTTCTATGGCGTATGGCCCAGTTCAGATTGCTGTGATGTCCATATTCTATGGCATGGCCCACTTCGGGTGCTGTGCGCCTTCTATGGTTATGTCCCACTTCTAGGTGCTGTGCTGCTGACAACTATCTATGCATGGCCCACTTCAGGTGCTGTCCCCTTCTATGGTGTGGCCCACTTGGGTGCTGTCCCACCTTCTATAGGATGTTGATTCAGGTGCTGTCCCACCTTCTATAGTATGGCCCGCAGGTGCTGTCCACCTTCTATGGTGTGGCCCACTTCAGGTGCTGTCCTATTCTATGGCATGGCCCACTTCAGTTTTCAATCACCTTCTATAGCATGGCCCAGTTCAGATTATGTCCCACCTTCTATAGCATGGCCCCTGGTGCTGTGCCACCTTCTATGGTATAGTCCCACTTCAGGGTGCTGTGCTGTTCCACCTTCTGAGAAACCATGCCACTTCAGGTGCTGTGCTGTCCACCTTCTATGCACCATGGCCCACTTCATGTGCTGCTGTCCACAGCCTATATAGCATGGCCCACTTCAGCTACTGTCCACCTTCCTTGGCATGGCCCACTTCAGGTGCTGTCCCGCCTTCTATAGCACGGTCCCAATGCAGGTGCTGTCCCACCTTCTATAGCATTGCCCACTTCAGCTACTGTCCACCTTCCTTAGCATGGCCCACTTCAGGTGCTGTGCCACCTTCTATAGCATGCCCATTTCAGGTGATGTACCACCTTCTATAGCATGGCCCACTTCAGGTGCTGTGCGCATATTCATAGCATGGCCTGTTCGGGTGCTGTGCCACCTTCTATATTCTGGTCCACTGGTGCTTAAAGCTGGTTGCTGGCCCATATTCTGTACCACCTTCTATAGCATGGTTACTTCAAGTGCTGTACCATATTCTATGACATGGCCCACTTCAGAGACTGTGCCACAGCCTATGGCATTGCCCACATCAGATTATTACTGCATTTATATGGCATGGTAGCTTCAAATTGCTGTGCCACCTTCTATAGCATGGCTCACTTCAAGTGCTGTACCACCTTCTATAGCGTTGCCCACATCAGGTTGCTGTACCACCTTCTAAAGCATGGTCCACTTCAAGTGCTGTGCCACCTTCTATGGCATGGCCTACTTCAGGTGCTGTATGGCATTGCCCACTTCAGAGTGCTGTACCACATTCTATGGCATGGCCACTTCAGGTGCTGTACCACCTTCTATGGCATGGTCCATTTCAGGTGCTGTGCTGCTCAACCTTCTATGGCATGGCTCACTTCAGGTGCTGTCCCACCTTCTATAGTGTAGTCCACTTCAGGTGATGTCCACCTTCTATAGGATGATTTAGTTCGGGTGCTGTCCCACCTTCTATAGTATGGTCCATAAGGTGCTGTCCCACCTTCTATGGTATGGTCCACTTCAGGTGCTGTCCCACCTTCTATGGCATGGCCCACTTCAGGTGCTGTCCCACCTTCTATGGTATGGTCCACTTCAGGTGCTGTCCCACCTTCTATAGAGATGGCCCAGTTCAGGTGCTGTCCCACCTTCTATAGTATGCCCCACTTAAGGTGCTGTCCCACCTTCTATGGTATGGTCCACTTCAGGTGCTGTCCACGTTCTATAGCATGGCCCACTTCAGGTGCTGTCCCACCTTCTATGGCATGGCCCAGTTCAGGTGCTGTAATGTCCGCCTTCTATAGCATGGCCCACTTCAGGTGCTGTACCACCTTCTATAGTATGGTCCACTTCAGGTGCTGTGCTGCCTAACCTTCTATAGCATGGCCCACTTCAGGTGCTGTCCCACCTTCTATGGTATGGTCCACTTCAGGTGCTGTCCCACCTTCTATAGGATATGTCCCAATTCAGGTGCTGTCCCACCTTCTATGGTATGGCCCACTTAAGGTGCTGTCCACCTTCTATGGTGTAGTCCACTTCAGGTGCTGTCCCACCTTCTATAGCATGGTCCACTTCAGTTGCTGTCCCACCTTCTATAGCATGGCCCAGTTCAGGTGCTGTAATGTCCCACCTTCTATAGCATGGCCCACTTCAGGTGCTGTGCCACCTTCTATGGTATGGCCCACTTCAGGTGCTGTACTGTTCCACCTTCTAAACCATGCCCCACTTCAGGTGCTGTACTGTCCCACCTTCTATACCATGGCCCACTTCATGTACTGTGCTGTCCCACCTTCTATGCATGGCCCACTTCAGGTGCTGTCCGCCTTCTATAGCACGGTCCAATGCAGGTGCTGTCCCACCTTCTATAGCATTGCCCACTTCAGCTACTGTCCCACCTTCCTTAGCATGGCCCACTTCAGGTGCTGTACCACCTTCTATAGCATGGCCCATTTCAGGTGATGTACCACCTTCTATGGCATGGCCCACTTCAGGTGCTGTACCACCTTCTATAGCATGGCCTATTTCAGGTGCTGTGCCACCTTCTATAGCATGGTCCACTTCAGGTTGCTGTGCCACCTTCTATAGCATGGCCCACTTCAAGTGCTGTACCACCTTCTATAGCATGGCCCACTTCAGGTGCTGTACCACCTTCTATGGCATTGCCCACATCAGGTGCTGTGCCGCCTTCTATGGCATGGCCACTTCAGGTGCTGTGCCACCTTCTATGTGCATGGCCCACTTCAAGTGCTGTACCACCTTCTATGGCGTTGCCCACATCAGGTGCTGTGCCACCTTCTATGGCATGGCCCACTTCAAGTGCTGTACCACCTTCTATAGCATGGCTCACTTCAGGTTGCTGTATAGCATTGCCCACTTCAGAGTGCTGTACCACCTTCTATAGCATGGCCCACTTCAGGTGCTGTACCACCTTCTATGGCATGGTCCATTTCAGGTGCTGTACTGCTCAATCTTCTATAGCATGGCCCACTTCAGGTGCTGTCCACCTTCTATAGAATGGTTTGATTCAGGTGCTGTCCCACCTTCTATGGTGTGGCCCACTTAAGGTGCTGTCCCACCTTCTATGGTATGGCTACTTCAGGTGCTGTCCCACCTTCTATAGCATGGCCCACTTCAGGTGCTGTCCCACCTTCTATAGCATGGGCCAGTTCAGGTGCTGTAATGTCCCACCTTCTATAGCATGGCCCACTTCAGGTGCTGTGCCACCTTCTATAGTATGTTCACTTCAGGTACTGTGCTGCCTAACCTTCTATGGCATGGCCACTTCAGGTACTGTCCCACCTTCTATAGTGTGATCCCTTCAGGTGCTGTCCCACCTTCTATAGAGATGGCCCAGTTCAGGTGCTGTCCACCTTCTATAGTGTATGGCCCACTTAAGGTGCTGTCCCACCTTCTATGGTATGGCCCACTTCAGGTGCTGTCCCACCTTCTATGGCATGGCCCACTTCAGGTGCTGTCCCACCTTCTATGGCATGGCCCAGTTCAGGTGCTGTAATGTCCCACCTTCTATGCATGTTCACTTCAGGTGCTGTGCCACCTTCTATAGTATGGCCCACTTCAGGTGCTGTACTGTTCCACCTTCTAAACCATGCCCCACTTCAGGTGCTGTGCTGTACCACCTTCTATACCATGGCCCACTTCATGTGCTGTACTGTCCCACCCCATGGCCCACTTCAGCTTCTGTCCCACCTTCATGGCATGGCCCACTTCAGTGCTGTCCCGCCTTCTATGTGGGTTGAGTGCGGAGTACTGTCCACCTTCGAATTGACTTCATTGCCACCTTCCATGGCATGGTACTTCAGATTGCTGTACCACCTTCTATAGCATGGCCCTATTTCAGGTACTGTACCACCTTCTATGGCATGGTCCGCTTCAGGTGCTCTTGCCACCTTCTATGGCATGGCCTATTTCAGTTGCTGTGCCATTCTATGGCATGGATCACTTCAGGTGCTGTGCCACCTTCTATTCTTAGTGCTGTGCCATCTATGGCATGGTTCCAGGTGCTGTGCCACCTTCTATGTGGGTGCTGCTTATTCACATCAGTTGCTGTGCCATATTCTATGTGGTTACTTCAGGTGCTGTGCCACCTTCTATGTGTGGTATTCAGGTTATACTTATTCTATGTGTTATCAGGTGCTGTGCCATATTCTATGGCATGTTACACTTCAGTTGTATGTGTTGCCACTTCAGGTGCTGTGCCACTATTCTATGTGGTATTCAGGTGCTGTGCCACCTTCTATGTTGTATTGTTTCAGTTGCTGTGCTGTGACTATTCTATGGCATGTTGCCCACTAGGTGCTGTCCACCTTCTATGGTGTATTGAATGCTGTCCCCTATGGGAGTTCGGGTGCTGTCCACCTTCTATGGTATGCCCCACTTAGTGCTGTCCTTCTATGGTATGGCCCACTTCAGGGTGCTGTCCCACCTTCTATGGCATGGCCCCTTCAGGTGCTGTCCACCTTCTATGGCATGGCCCAGTTCAGGTGCTGTAATGTCCCACCTTCTATAGCATGGCCCACTTCAGGTGCTGTACCACCTTCTATAGTATGGTCCACTTCAGGTGCTGTGCTGCTCAACCTTCTATGGCATGGCCACTTCAGGTGCTGTCCACCTTCTATACTATGGCCCACTTCAGGTGCTGTCCACCTTCTATAGAATGGCCCAGTTCAGGTGCTGTCCCACCTTCTATAGTATGGCCCATAAGGTGCTGTCCCACCTTCTATGGTATGGTCCACTTCAGGTGCTGTCCCACCTTCTATGGCATGGCCCACTTCAGGTGCTGTCCCACCTTCTATAGCATGGCCCAGTTCAGGTGCTGTAATGTCCCACCTTCTATAGCATGGCCACTTCAGGTGCTGTGCCACCTTCTATGGTATGGTCCACTTCAGGTGCTGTGCTGCCCAACCTTCTATAGCATGGCCCACTTCAGGTGCTGTCCCACCTTCTATAGTATGGCCCACTTCAGGTGCTGTCCCACCTTCTATAGAATGGCCCAATTCAGGTGCTGTCCCACCTTCTATAGTATGGCCCACTAAGGTGCTGTCCCACCTTCTATGGTGTGGCCCACTTCAGGTGCTGTCCACCTTCTATGGCATGGCCCAGTTCAGGTGCTGTAATGTCCCACCTTCTATGGCATGGCCCACTTCAGGTGCTGTACCACCTTCTATGGTATGGTCCACTTCAGGTACTGTACTGTTCCACCTTCTAAACCATGCCCCACTTCAGGTGCTGTACTGTCCCACCTTCTATGCCATGGCCCACTTCATGTACTGTACTGTCCCACCTTCTATAGCATGGCCCACTTCAGCTACTGTCCCACCTTCCTTAGCATGGCCCACTTCAGGTGCTGTCCGCCTTCTATGGCACGGTCCAATGCAGGTGCTGTCCCACCTTCTATAGCATTGCCCACTTCAGCTACTGTCCCACCTTCCTTAGCATGGCCCACTTCAGGTGCTGTACCACCTTCTATAGCATGGCCCATTTCAGGTAATGTACCACCTTCTATAGCATGGCCCACTTCAGGTGCTGTACCACCTTCTATAGCATGGCCTATTTCAGGTGCTGTACCACCTTCTATAGCATGGTCCACTTCAGGTGCTGTACCACCTTCTATAGCATTGCCCACATCAGGTGCTGTGCCACCTTCTATAGCATGGTCCACTTCAAGTGCTGTACCACTATTCTATAGCATGGCCCACTTCAAGTGCTGTGCCACCTTCTATGGCATTGCCCACATCAGATTGCTGTACCACCTTCTATAGCATGGCCCACTTCAAGTGCTGTGCCACCTTCTATGGCATGGCTCACTTCAGGTGCTGTATGGCATTGCCCACTTCAAGTGCTGTGCCACCTTCTATAGCATGGCCCACTTCAGGTGCTGTACCACCTTCTATAGCATGGCCCATTTCAGGTTGCTGTACTGCCTAACCTTCTATAGCATGGCCCACTTCAGGTGCTGTCCCACCTTCTATGGTATGGCCCACTGGGTGCTGTCCACCTTCTATGGTCATGTTACTTCGGGTGCTGTCCCACCTTCTATAGCGTATTTACTTCGGGTGCTGTCCACCTTCTATGGCGTATTTGATTCAGATTCACTGTGATGTCCACCTTCTATGGCGCAGTAGCTAGTTGCTGTACCACCTTCCTGGTATGGCCACTTCAGGACTGTGCTGTGACCTTCTATGTGGCCCACTTCAGGTGCTGTCTTACCTTCTATGGTATGTTACTTCAGGGTGCTGTCCACCTTCTATAGTGTATTACACTTCGGGTACTGTCCCACCTTCTATGGCATGGCCACTTCCAGGTGCTGTCATATTCTATGGCATGGCATTTAGTTCAGGTGCTGTAATGTCCCACCTTCTATGGCATGGCTACTTCAGTGCTGTACCACCCTTATTCTATGGTGTATGGCCCACTTCAGTTGCTGTGCTGTTCCACCTTCTAAACCATGCCACACTTCAGGTGCTGTGCTGTCCACCTTCTATGCCATGGCCCACTTCATGTGCTGTGCTGTCCCACCTTCTATGTATGGCCCATTTAAGGGTACTGTCCACCTTCTATGGCATGGTCCACTGGGTACTGTTCCACCTTCTAACATTGCCCACTTCAGGTGCTGTTCCTGCGTTGCTTACTTCCAGGTGCTGCTTCGGGTGCTGGCTCACATTCTGCATGTGCTTCGGGTGCTATTCTTTGTCCTATTCATATGTACATTTATCTAAAATCAGGTGCTGTCCACTATTCTATGTATGGTCCACTTCAGATTTTCACTATTCTATGTAATCCCATATGTGCTGTGTCCAACCTTCTATAGCATGGCCCACTTCAGGTGCTGTGCTGTCCACCTTCTATAGCATTGCCCACTTCAGGTGCTGTACTGTCCCACCTTCTATGGCATTGCCCACTTCAGCTACTGTCCCACCTTCCTTAGCATGGCCACTTCAGTTGCTGTACCACCTTCTATGGCATGGCCCATTTCAGGTAATGTACCACCTTCTATAGCATGGCCCACTTCAGGTACTGTGCCACCTTCTATAGCATGGCCTATTTCAGGTGCTGTACCACCTTCTATAGCATGGTCCACTTCAGGTGCTGTACCACCTTCTATAGCATGGCCCACTTCAAGTGCTGTACCACCTTCTATGGCATGGCCCACTTCAAGTGCTGTACCACCTTCTATAGCATGGCCCACTTCAGAGTACTGTACCACCTTCTATAGCATTGCCCACATCAGGTGCTGTGCCACCTTCTATAGCATGGCCCACTTCAAGTACTGTACCACCTTCTATAGCATGGCCCACTTCAAGTACTGTGCCACCTTCTATAGCATGGCCCACTTCAAGTACTGTACCACCTTCTATAGCATGGCCCACTTCAGGTACTGTATAGCATTGCCCACTTCAAGTACTGTACCACCTTCCTTAGCATGGCCCACTTCAGGTACTGTCCCGCCTTCTATAGCACGGTCCAATGCAGGTACTGTCCCACCTTCTATAGCATTGCCCACTTCAGCTACTGTCCCACCTTCCTTAGCATGGCCCACTTCAGGTACTGTACCACCTTCTATAGCATGGCCCATTTCAGGTAATGTACCACCTTCTATAGCATGGCCCACTTCAGGTACTGTACCACCTTCTATAGCATGGCCTATTTCAGGTGCTGTACCACCTTCTATGGCATGGTCCACTTCAGGTGCTGTACCACCTTCTATGGCATGGTCCACTTCAAGTGCTGTACCACCTTCTATGGCATGGCCCACTTCAGGTGCTGTACCACCTTCTATAGCATGGCCCACTTCAGGTGCTGTACCATTGCCATGACCTGTAAGCATGTTGCTTCAGCTGCTGTGCTGTCCCGCAGCTTCTGTATGGTGCCCCACGTCTTGGTTGGCTGTTATACCTTATTCTATGGCGTAGTTGCTAGATGCTGTGCCATATTCTATGTGGTACTTCGGTGCTGTATGGCATTGCCCCTTCAAATTATGTGTAACCACCTTCTATGGCATGGCCCTTCAAGTGCTGTGCAATATGGCATGGCCCATTTCAGTTGCTGTGCTCTTTGTCCTATAGCATGGCCACTTCAGGTGCTGTCCCACCTTCTATGGTATGGTACTTCAGGTGCTGTCACAGCTTCTATGGAATGGCTAGATCAGGTACTGTCCCACCTTCTCCCATAGTATGGCCCACTTCAGATTGCTGTCCACCTTCTATAGCATGGCCCACTTCAGGTGCTGTCCCACCTTCTATAGCATGGCTCAATTCAGGTGCTGTGATGTCCCGCCTTCTATAGCATGGCCCACTTCAGGTGCTGTACCACCTTCTATAGTATGGCCCACTTCAGGTGCTGTGCTGCCCACCCTTCTATAGCATGGCCCACTTCAGGTGCTGTCCCACCTTCTATGGTATGGTCCACTTCAGGTACTGTCCCACCTTCTATAGAATGGCTCAGTTCAGGTGCTGTCCCACCTTCTATAGTATGGCCCACTTAAGGTGCTGTCCACCTTCTATGGTGTGGTCCACTTCAGGTGCTGTCCACCTTCTATGGCATGGCCACTTCAGGTACTGTCCCACCTTCTATAGCATGGCCCAGTTCAGGTGCTGTAATGTCCCACCTTCTATGGCATGGCCCACTTCAGGTGCTGTACCACCTTCTATAGTATGGCCCACTTCAGGTGCTGTGCTGTTCCACCTTCTAAACCATGCCCCACTTCAGGTGCTGTACTGTCCCACCTTCTATACCATGGCCCACTTCATGTGCTGTGCTGTCCCACCTTCTATAGCATGGCCCACTTCAGCTACTGTCCCACCTTCCTTAGCATGGCCCACTTCAGGTGCTGTCCCGCCTTCTATAGCACGGTCCAATGCAGGTACTGTCCCACCTTCTATAGCATTGCCCACTTCAGCTACTGTCCCACCTTCCTTAGCATGGCCCACTTCAGGTGCTGTACCACCTTCTATGGCATGGCCCATTTCAGGTGATGTACCACCTTCTATGGCATGGCCCACTTCAGGTACTGTACCACCTTCTATAGCATGGCCTATTTCAGGTGCTGTACCACCTTCTATAGCATGGTCCACTTCAGGTGCTGTACCACCTTCTATAGCATGGTCCACTTCAGAGTGCTGTACCACCTTCTATAGCATGGCCACTTCAAGAACTGTACCACCTTCTATAGCATGGCCCACTTCAAGTACTGTACCACCTTCTATGGCATTGCCCACATCAGGTACTGTTACCACCTTCTATAGCATGTGTCCACTTCAGGTGCTGTGCCACCTTCTATAGCGTGGCTCAGCTTCAAGTGCTGTGCCACCTTCTATAGCATTGCCCACATCAGGTTGCTGTGCCACCTTCTAAAGCATGGCTTACTTCAAGTGCTGTACCACCTTCTATGGCATGGTCCACTTCAGGTTGCTGTATAGCGTTGCCCACTTCAAGTGCTGTGCCACCTTCTATGGCATGGCCCACTTCAGGTGCTGTACCACCTTCTATAGCATGGTCCATTTCAGGTGCTGTGCTGCTGACCTTCTATAGCATGGCCCACTTCAGGTGCTGTCCCACCTTCTATAGTGTGGCCCACTTCAGGTGCTGTCCCACCTTCTATAGAGATGGCCCAATTCAGGTGCTGTCCCACCTTCTATGGTATGGCCCATAAGGTGCTGTCCCACCTTCTATGGTGTGGCTACTTCAGGTGCTGTCCCACCTTCTATAGCATGGCCCACTTCAGGTGCTGTCCCACCTTCTATGGTATGGCCCACTTCAGGTGCTGTCCCACCTTCTATAGAATGGCTCAGTTCAGGTGCTGTCCCACCTTCTATGGTATGCCCCACTTAAGGTGCTGTCCCACCTTCTATGGTATGGCCCACTTCAGGTGCTGTCCCACGTTCTATAGCATGGTCCACTTCAGGTACTGTCCCACCTTCTATGGCATGGTCCAGTTCAGGTGCTGTAATGTCCGCCTTCTATAGCATGGCCCACTTCAGGTGCTGTACCACCTTCTATGGTATGGCCCACTTCAGGTGCTGTACTGCCTAACCTTCTATAGTATGGCCCACTTCAGGTGCTGTCCCACCTTCTATAGTATGTTCCACTTCAGGTGCTGTCCACCTTCTATAGAATGGCCCAGTTCAGGTGCTGTCCCACCTTCTATGGTATGGCCCACTTAAGGTGCTGTCCCACCTTCTATGGTATGGCCCACTTGAGGTGCTGTCCCACCTTCTATGGTATGGCCCACTTCAGGTGCTGTCCCACCTTCTATAGCATGGCCCACTTCAGGTGCTGTCCCACCTTCTATAGCATGGCTCAATTCAGGTGCTGTAATGTCCCACCTTCTATAGCATGGCCCACTTCAGGTGCTGTACCACCTTCTATAGTATGGCCCACTTCAGGTGCTGTACTGTTCCACCTTCTAAACCATGCCCCACTTCAGGTGCTGTGCTGTCCCACCTTCTATACCATGGCCCACTTCATGTACTGTGCTGTCCCACCTTCTATAGCATGGCCCACTTCAGGTGCTGTCCCGCCTTCTATAGCACGGGTCCAATGCAGGTACTGTCCCACCTTCTATAGCATTGCCCACTTCAGCTACTGTCCCACCTTCCTTAGCATGGCCCACTTCAGGTGCTGTGCCACCTTCTATAGCATGGCCCATTTCAGGTAATGTACCACCTTTTATAGCATGGCCCACTTCAGGTACTGTACCACCTTCTATAGCATGGCCTATTTCAGGTGCTGTACCACCTTCTATAGCATGGTCCACTTCAGGTGCTGTACCACCTTCTATAGCATGGCCCACTTCAAGTACTGTACCACCTTCTATAGCATGGTCCACTTCAAGTGCTGTACCACCTTCTATAGCATTGCCCACATCAGGTACTGTACCAGCCTTCTATAGCATGGCCCACTTCAAGTACTGTACCACCTTCTATAGCATGGCCCACTTCAAGTGCTGTACCACCTTCTATAGCATTGCCCAGATCAGGTACTGTACCACCTTCTATAGCATGGCCCACTTCAAGTGCTGTACCACCTTCTATAGCATGGCCCACTTCAGGTGCTGTATAGCATTGCCCACTTCAGGTGCTGTACCACCTTCTATAGCATGGCCCACTTCAAGTGCTGTACCACCTTCTATAGCATGGCCCATTTCAGGTGCTGTGCTGCCCAACCTTCTATAGCATGGCCCACTTCAGGTACTGTCCCACCTTCTATGGTATGGCCCACTTCAGGTGCTGTCCCACCTTCTATAGAGATGGCCAAGTTCAGGTGCTGTCCCACCTTCTATAGTATGGCCCACTTAAGGTACTGTCCCACCTTCTATGGTATGGCCCACTTCAGGTACTGTCCCACCTTCTATAGCATGGGCCAATTCAGGTACTGTAATGTCCCACCTTCTATAGCATGGGCCAATTCAGGTACTGTAATGTCCCACCTTCTATAGCATGGCCCACTTCAGGTACTGTACCACCTTCTATAGTATGGCCCACTTCAGGTACTGTACTGCCCAACCTTCTATAGCATGGCCCACTTCAGGTACTGTCCCACCTTCTATAGTATGGCCCACTTCAGGTGCTGTCCCACCTTCTATGGAATGGCCTAATTCAGGTTACTGTCCCACCTTCTATAGTATGGCCCACTAAGGTGCTGTCCCACCTTCTATGGTATGGCCCACTTCAGGTACTGTCCCACCTTCTATAGCATGGCCCACTTCAGGTACTGTCCCACCTTCTATAGCATGGCCCAATTCAGGTACTGTAATGTCCCACCTTCTATAGCATGGCCCACTTCAGGTGCTGTACCACCTTCTATGGTATGGCCCACTTCAGGTGCTGTGCTGTTCCACCTTCTAAACCATGCCCCACTTCAGGTACTGTACTGTCCCACCTTCTATACCATGGCCCACTTCATGTACTGTACTGTCCCACCTTCTATAGCATGGCCCACTTCAGCTACTGTCCCACCTTCCTTAGCATGGCCCACTTCAGGTACTGTCCCGCCTTCTATAGCACGGTCCAATGCAGGTACTGTCCCACCTTCTATAGCATTGCCCACTTCAGCTACTGTCCCACCTTCCTTAGCATGGCCCACTTCAGGTACTGTACCACCTTCTATAGCATGGCCCATTTCAGGTAATGTACCACCTTCTATAGCATGGCCCACTTCAGGTACTGTACCACCTTCTATAGCATGGCCTATTTCAGGTACTGTACCACCTTCTATAGCATGGTCCACTTCAGGTACTGTACCACCTTCTATAGCATTGCCCACTTCAGGTGCTGTACCACCTTCTATAGCATGGTCCACTTCAGAGTGCTGTACCACCTTCTATAGCATGGCCCACTTCAAGTACTGTACCACCTTCTATAGCATTGCCCACATCAGGTACTGTACCACCTTCTATAGCATGGCCCACTTCAAGTACTGTACCACCTTCTATAGCATGGCCCACTTCAAGTACTGTACCACCTTCTATAGCATTGCCCACATCAGGTACTGTACCACCTTCTATAGCATGGCCCACTTCAAGTACTGTCCCACCTTCTATAGCATGGCCCAATTCAGGTACTGTAATGTCCCACCTTCTATAGCATGGCCCACTTCAGGTACTGTACCACCTTCTATAGTATGGCCCACTTCAGGTACTGTACTGTTCCACCTTCTAAACCATGCCCCACTTCAGGTACTGTGCTGTCCACACCTTCTATACCATGGCCCACTTCATGTGCTGTACTGTCCCACCTTCTATAGCATGGCCCACTTCAGCTACTGTCCCACCTTCCTTAGCATGGCCCACTTCAGGTACTGTCCCGCCTTCTATAGCACGGTCCAATGCAGGTACTGTCCCACCTTCTATAGCATTGCCCACTTCAGCTACTGTCCCACCTTCCTTAGCATGGCCCACTTCAGGTACTGTACCACCTTCTATAGCATGGCCCATTTCAGGTAATGTACCACCTTCTATAGCATGGCCCACTTCAGGTACTGTACCACCTTCTATAGCATGGCCTATTTCAGGTGCTGTACCACCTTCTATAGCATGGTCCACTTCAGGTGCTGTACCACCTTCTATAGCATGGCCCACTTCCAAGTGCTGTACCACCTTCTATGGCATGGCCCACTTCAAGAACTGTACCACCTTCTATAGCATGGCCCACTTCAAGTACTGTACCACCTTCTATAGCATTGCCCACATCAGGTGCTGTACCACCTTCTATAGCATGGTCCACTTCAGGTGCTGTACCACCTTCTATAGCATGGCCTACTTCAAGTGCTGTACCACCTTCTATGGCATTGCCCACATCAGGTGCTGTACCACCTTCTAAAGCATGGCTCACTTCAGAGTACTGTACCACCTTCTATAGCATGGTCCACTTCAGGTGCTGTATAGCGTTGCCCACTTCAAGTACTGTACCACCTTCTATAGCATGGCCACTTCAGGTGCTGTACCACCTTCTATAGCATGGCCCATTTCAGGTACTGTACTGCCTAACCTTCTATGGCATGGCCCACTTCAGGTGCTGTCCCACCTTCTATAGTGTGGCCCACTTCAGATTGCTGTCCCACCTTCTATAGAATGGCCCAGTTCAGGTGCTGTCCCACCTTCTATAGTATGGCCCACTAAGGTGCTGTCCACCTTCTATGGTATGGCCCACTTCGGGTGCTGTCCCACCTTCTATAGCATGGCCCACTTCAGGTACTGTCCCACCTTCTATAGTATGGCCCACTTCAGGTACTGTCCCACCTTCTATAGAATGGCCCAATTCAGGTACTGTCCCACCTTCTATAGTATGCCCCACTTAAGGTACTGTCCCACCTTCTATGGTATGGCCCACTTCAGGTGCTGTCCCACGTTCTATAGCATGGCCCACTTCAGGTGCTGTCCCACCTTCTATAGCATGGCCCAGTTCAGGTGCTGTAATGTCCCAGCCTTCTATAGCATGGCCCACTTCAGGTGCTGTACCACCTTCTATAGTATGGCCCACTTCAGGTGCTGTGCTGCTCAACCTTCTATAGCATGGCCCACTTCAGGTGCTGTCCCACCTTCTATGGTATGGCCCACTTCAGGTGCTGTCCCACCTTCTATAGAATGGCCCAATTCAGGTACTGTCCCACCTTCTATAGTATGGCCCACTTAGGGTGCTGTCCCACCTTCTATAGTATGGCCCACTTAAGGTGCTGTCCCACCTTCTATGGTGTGGCCCACTTCAGGTGCTGTCCCACCTTCTATAGCATGGCCCACTTCAGGTGCTGTCCCACCTTCTATGGCATGGCCCAATTCAGGTGCTGTAATGTCCCACCTTCTATAGCATGGTCCACTTCAGGTACTGTACCACCTTCTATAGTATGGCCCACTTCAGGTACTGTACTGTTCCACCTTCTAAACCATGCCCCACTTCAGGTACTGTACTGTCCCACCTTCTATACCATGGCCCACTTCATGTACTGTACTGTCCCACCTTCTATAGCATGGCCCACTTCAGGTACTGTCCCGCCTTCTATAGCACGGTCCAATGCAGGTACTGTCCCACCTTCTATAGCATTGCCCACTTCAGCTACTGTCCCACCTTCCTTAGCATGGCCCACTTCAGGTACTGTACCACCTTCTATAGCATGGCCCATTTCAGGTAATGTACCACCTTCTATAGCATGGCCCACTTCAGGTACTGTACCACCTTCTATAGCATGGCCTATTTCAGGTACTGTACCACCTTCTATAGCATGGTCCACTTCAGGTACTGTACCACCTTCTATAGCATGGCCCACTTCAAGTACTGTACCACCTTCTATAGCATGGCCCACTTCAAGTACTGTACCACCTTCTATAGCATTGCCCACATCAGGTACTGTACCACCTTCTATAGCATGGCCCACTTCAAGTACTGTACCACCTTCTATAGCATGGCCCACTTCAAGTACTGTACCACCTTCTATAGCATTGCCCAGATCAGGTACTGTACCACCTTCTATAGCATGGCCCACTTCAGAGTACTGTACCACCTTCTATGGCATGGTCCACTTCAGGTGCTGTATAGCATTGCCCACTTCAGGTGCTGTACCACCTTCTATAGCATGGCCCACTTCAAGTGCTGTACCACCTTCTATAGCATGGCCCATTTCAGGTACTGTACTGCTCAACCTTCTATGGCATGGTCCACTTCAGGTGCTGTCCCACCTTCTATAGTGTGGTCCACTTCAGGTGCTGTCCCACCTTCTATGAGAATGGCCCAGTTCAGGTGCTGTCCCACCTTCTATAGTATGGCCCACTTAAGGTGCTGTCCACCTTCTATGGTATGGCCCACTTCAGGTGCTGTCCCACCTTCTATGGCATGGGCCAATTCAGGTGCTGTAATGTCCCACCTTCTATGGCATGGGCCAATTCAGGTGCTGTAATGTCCCACCTTCTATAGCATGGCCCACTTCAGGTTACTGTACCACCTTCTATAGTATGGCCCACTTCAGGTGCTGTACTGTCCAACCTTCTATAGCATGGCCCACTTCAGGTGCTGTCCCACCTTCTATGGTATGGCCCACTTCAGGTGCTGTCCCACCTTCTATAGAATGGCCCAGTTCAGGTGCTGTCCCACCTTCTATAGTATGGCCCACTTAAGGTGCTGTCCCACCTTCTATGGTATGGCCCACTTCAGGTACTGTCCCACCTTCTATAGCATGGCCCACTTCAGGTGCTGTCCCACCTTCTATAGCATGGCCCAATTCAGGTGCTGTAATGTCCCACCTTCTATAGCATGGCCCACTTCAGGTGCTGTACCACCTTCTATAGTATGGCCCACTTCAGGTGCTGTGCTGTTCCACCTTCTAGACCATGCCCCACTTCAGGTGCTGTGCTGTCCCACCTTCTATACCATGGCCCACTTCATGTACTGTACTGTCCCACCTTCTATAGCATGGCCCACTTCAGCTACTGTCCCACCTTCCTTAGCATGGCCCACTTCAGGTACTGTCCCGCCTTCTATAGCACGGTCCAATGCAGGTACTGTCCCACCTTCTATAGCATTGCCCACTTCAGCTACTGTCCCACCTTCCTTAGCATGGCCCACTTCAGGTACTGTACCACCTTCTATAGCATGGCCCATTTCAGGTAATGTACCACCTTCTATAGCATGGCCCACTTCAGGTACTGTACCACCTTCTATAGCATGGCCTATTTCAGGTACTGTACCACCTTCTATAGCATGGTCCACTTCAGGTACTGTACCACCTTCTATAGCATGGCCCACTTCAAGTACTGTACCACCTTCTATAGCATGGCCCACTTCAAGTACTGTACCACCTTCTATAGCATGGCCCACTTCAAGTACTGTACCACCTTCTATAGCATTGCCCACATCAGGTACTGTAACACCTTCTATAGCATGGCCCACTTCAAGTACTGTACCACCTTCTATAGCATGGCCCACTTCAAGTACTGTACCACCTTCTATAGCATTGCCCACATCAGGTACTGTACCACCTTCTATAGCATGGCCCACTTCAAGTACTGTACCACCTTCTATAGCATGGCCCACTTCAGGTACTGTATAGCATTGCCCACTTCAAGTACTGTACCACCTTCTATAGCATGGCCCACTTCAAGTACTGTACCACCTTCTATAGCATGGCCCATTTCAGGTACTGTACTGCCCAACCTTCTATAGCATGGCCCACTTCAGGTACTGTCCCACCTTCTATAGAATGGCCCAATTCAGGTACTGTCCCACCTTCTATAGTATGGCCCAATTCAGGTACTGTCCCACCTTCTATAGTATGGCCCACTTAAGGTACTGTCCCACCTTCTATGGTATGGCCCACTTCAGGTACTGTCCCACCTTCTATAGCATGGCCCACTTCAGGTACTGTCCCACCTTCTATAGCATGGCCCAATTCAGGTACTGTAATGTCCCACCTTCTATAGCATGGCCCACTTCAGGTACTGTACCACCTTCTATAGTATGGCCCACTTCAGGTACTGTACTGCCTAACCTTCTATAGCATGGCCCACTTCAGGTACTGTCCCACCTTCTATAGTATGGCCCACTTCAGGTACTGTCCCACCTTCTATAGAATGGCCCAATTCAGGTACTGTCCCACCTTCTATGGTATGGCCCACTTAAGGTACTGTCCCACCTTCTATGGTATGGCCCACTTCAGGTACTGTCCCGCCTTCTATAGCATGGCCCACTTCAGGTGCTGTCCCACCTTCTATAGCATGGCCCAATTCAGATGTACTGTAATGTCCACCTTCTATAGCATGGCAGCCACTTCAGGTGCTGTACCACCTTCTATAGTATGGCCCACTTCAGGTACTGTGCTGCCCAACCTTCTATAGCATGGCCCACTTCAGGTACTGTCCCACCTTCTATAGTATGGCCCACTTCAGGTGCTGTCCCACCTTCTATAGAATGGCCCAATTCAGGTACTGTCCTCCACCTTCTATAGTATGGCCCACTTAAGGTGCTGTCCCACCTTCTATGGTATGGCCCACT
>NW_027038724.1:0-18395 GCF_034236695.1 Oncorhynchus nerka
TTGGTGTGTGTATTAGGGTTGGTGTGTGTGACAGGGTTGGTGTGTGTGACAGGGTTGGTGTGTGTGACAGGGTTGGTGTGTGTGATAGGGTTGGTGTGTGTGATAGGGTTGGTGTGTGTGATAGGGTTGGTGTGTGTGACAGGGTTGGTGTGTATTAGGGTTGGTGTGTGACAGGGTTGGTGTGTGTGACAGGGTTGGTGTGTGTGATAGGGTTGGTGTGTGTGATAGGGTTGGTGTGTATTAGGGTTGGTGTGTGTGACAGGGTTGGTGTGTGTGACAGGGTTGGTGTGTGTGATAGGGTTGGTGTTTATTAGGGTTGGTGTGTGTGACAGGGTTGGTGTGTGTGACAGGGTTGGTGTGTGTGATAGGGTTGGTGTGTGTGATAGGGTTGGTGTGTGTGACAGGGTTGGTGTGTGTGATAGGGTTGGTGTGTGTGATAGGGTTGGTGTGTGTGATAGGGTTGGTGTGTGTGATAGGGTTGGTGTGTGTGACTAGGGTTGGTGTGTGTATAGGGTTGGTGTGTATTAGGGTTGGTGTGTGTGACAGGGTTGGTGTGTGTGACAGGGTTGGTGTGTGTGATAGGGTTGGTGTGTGTGATAGGGTTGGTGTGTGTGATAGGGTTGGTGTGTGTGATAGGGTTGGTGTGTGTGACAGGGTTGGTGTTGTGTGTGATAGGGTTGGTGTGTGTGATAGGGTTGGTGTGATCAGGGTTGGTGTGTGTGATTATGGGTTGGTGTGTGTGATAGGGTTGGTGTGTGTGATAGGGTTGGTGTGTGTGACAGGGTTGGTGTGTATTAGGGTTGGTGTGTGTGATAGGGTTGGTGTGTGTGATAGGGTTGGTGTGTGTATTAGGGTTGGTGTGTGTGACAGGGTTGGTGTGTGTGATAGGGTTGGTGTGTGTATTAGGGTTGGTGTGTGTATTAGGGTTGGTGTGTGTGACAGGGTTGGTGTGTGTGACAGGGTTGGTGTGTGTATTAGGGTTGGTGTGTGTGACAGGGTTGGTGTGTGTGACAGGGTTGGTGTGTGTGACAGGGTTGGTGTGTGTGATAGGGTTGGTGTGTGTGACAGGGTTGGTGTGTATTAGGGTTGGTGTGTGTATTAGGGTTGGTGTGTGTGACAGGGTTGGTGTGTGTGATAGGGTTGGTGTGTGTGATAGGGTTGGTGTGTGTATTAGGGTTGGTGTGTGTGATAGGGTTGGTGTGTATTAGGGTTGGTGTGTGTGATAGGGTTGGTGTGTGTGATAGGGTTGGTGTGTGATAGGGTTGGTGTGTGTGACAGGGTTGGTGTGTGTGACAGGGTTGGTGTGTGTGATAGGGTTGGTGTGTGATAGGTTGGTGTGTGATAGGGTTGGTGTGTGTGATCAGGGTTGGTGTGTGTGACAGGGTTGGTGTGTGTGATTAGGGTTGGTGTGTGTGACAGGGTTGGTGTGTGTATAGGGTTGGTGTGTGTGATAGGGTTGGTGTGTGTATTAGGGTTAGGTTGTGTGATAGGGTTGGTGTGTGTGATAGGGTTGGTGTGTGTGATAGGGTTGGTGTGTGTGACAGGGTTGTGTGTGTATTAGGGTTGGTGTGTATTAGGGTTGGTGTGTGTGATTAGGGTTGGTGTGTGTATAGGGTTGGTGTGTGTGATAGGGTTGGTGTGTGTGACAGGGTTGGTGTGTGTGATAGGGTTGGTGTGTGTGACAGGGTTGGTGTGTGTGACAGGAGTTGGTGTGTGTGACTAGGGTTGGTGTGTGTGATAGGGTTGGTGTGTGTGACAGGGTTGGTGTGTGTATTAGGGTTGGTGTGTGTGATAGGGTTGGTGTGTGTGATAGGGTTGGTGTGTGTGATAGGGTTGGTGTGTGTGATAGGGTTGGTGTGTGTGACAGGGTTGGTGTGTGTGATCAGGGTTGGTGTGTGTGATAGGGTTGGTGTGTGTATTAGGGTTGTGTGTGTGATAGGGTTGGTGTGTGTAATAGGGTTGGTGTGTGTGATAGGGTTGGTGTGTGTGATAGGGTTGGTGTGTGTGATAAGGTTTCAGTGCCTTTATTAGGGTTGGTGTGTGTATTAGGGTTGGGTATGTATTAGGGTTGGTGTGTGTGATAGGTTGGTGTGTGATAGGGTTGGTGCATTAGGATGATTGTGTGTATTAGGGTTGGTGTGTATAATGGTGTGTGTGATAGGGTTGGTGTGTGTGACAGGGTTGGTGTGTATTAGGTTGGTGTGTGTGACAGGGGTTGGTGTGTGTGATAGGTTGGTGTGTGACAGGGTTGGTGTGTATTAGGGTTGGTGTGTGTGATAGGTTGGTGTGTATTAGGGGTTGGTGTGTGTATTAGGGTTGGTGTGTGTGATAGGGTTGGTGTGTGTATTAGGGTTGGTGTGTGTGTGACAGGGTTGGTGTGTGTATTAGGGTTGGTGTGTGTGACAGGGGTTGGTGTGTGACAGGGTTGGTGTGTGTGACAGGGTTGGTGTGTGATAGGGTTGGTGTGTGTGACAGGGTTGGTGTGTGTGATATAGGGGTTGGTGTGTGTGGGTTGGTGTGTGATAGGGTTGGTGTGTGTATTAGGCTGGTGTGTGTGACAGGGTTGGTGTGTGTATTAGGGATTTGTGTGTGTATTAGGTTGGTGTGTATTAGGGTTGGTGTGTGTGATAGGGTTGGTGTGTGTGATAGGGTTGGTGTGTGATAGGGTTGGTGTGTGACAGGGTTGGTGTGTGTGATAGGGTTGTGTGTGTATTAGGGTTGGTGTGTGATAGGGGTTGGTGTGTGTGATAGGTTGGTGTGTTGACAGGGTTGGTGTGTGTATTAGGCTGGGGTGTGTGTGACAGGGTTGTGTGTGTGACAGGGTTGGTGTGTGTGACAGGGTTGGTGTGTGTGATAGGGTTGGTGTGTGACAGGGTTGGTGTGTGTGATAGGGTTGGTGTGTGTGACAGGGTTGGTGTGTGATAGGGTTGGTGTGTGTGAGGGTTGGTGTGTGTGATAGGGTTGGTGTGTGTGATAGGGTTGGTGTGTGTGACAGGGTTGGTGTGTATTAGGGGTTGGTGTGTGTATTAGATTTGGTGTGTGTGACAGGGTTGGTGTGTGTATTAGGGTTGGTGTGTGTGACAGGGGTTGGTGTGTGTGACAGGTTGGTGTGTGACAGGGTTGGTGTGTGACAGGGTTGGTGTGTGTGATAGGGTTGGTGTGTGACAGGGTTGGTGTGTGATAGGTTGGTGTGTGTGATAGGGTTGGTGTGTGTATAGGGTTGGTGTGTGTGTGTGACAGGGTTGGTGTGTATTAGGGTTGGTGTGTATTAGGTTGGTGTGTGTGATAGGGTGGTGTGTGTGATAGGGGGTGTGTGTATTAGGGTTGGTGTGTGTATTAGGTTGGTGTGTGTGATAGGGTTGGTGTGTGTATTAGGGGTTGGTGTGTGTGACAGGGTGGTGGTGTATTAGGTTGGTGTGTGTGACAGGGTTGGTGTGTGTGACAGGGTTGGGTGTGTGACAGGGTTGGTGTGTGTGATAGGGTTGGTGTGTGTGACAGGGGTTGGTGTGTGTGATAGGGTTGGTGTGTGTGACAGGGTTGGTGTGTGATAGGTTGGTGTGTATTAGGTTGGTGTGTGTATTAGGGTTGGTGTGTGTGACAGTTGGTTGTGTGACAGGGTTGGTGTGTGACAGGGTTGGTGTGTGATAGGGTTGGTGTGTGTGACAGGGTTGGTGTGTGTGATAGGGTTGGTGTGTGTGACAGGTTGGTGTGTGATAGGGTTGGTGTGTGATAGGTTGGTGTGTGTGATAGGTTGGTGTGTGTGACAGGGTTGGTGTGTATTAGGTTGGTGTGTGTATTAGGTTGGTGTGTGTGATAGGGTTGGTGTGTGTGATAGGGTTGGTGTGTGTATTAGGGTTGGTGTGTATTAGGGTTGGTGTGTGTGATAGGGTTGGTGTGTGTATTAGGGGTTGACAGGGTGTGTGTGACAGGGTTGGTGTGTGTGATACAGGGTTGGTGTGTGTGACAGGGTTGGTGTGCGTGACAGGGTTGGTGTGTGATAGGTTGGTGTGTGACAGGGTTGGGTGTGTGTGATAGGGTTGGTGTGACAGGTTGGTGTGATAGGGTTGGGTGTGTGTATTAGGTTGGTGTGTGTGATACAGGGTTGGTGTGTATTAGGTTGGTGTGTGTATTAGTTGGTGTGTGTATTAGGGTTGGTGTGTGTATTGGTAGTGTTGGTGTGTGTGATAGGGTTGTGTGTGTGATAGGTTGGTGTGTGTGATAGGGTTGGTGTGTGTGTGATAGGGTTGGTGTGTGTATTAGGGGTTGGTGTGTGTGATAGGGTTGGTGTGTGATAGGGTTGGTGTGTGTGACAGGGTTTGTGTATTAGGGTTGTAGTGTGTGTGACAGGGTTGGTGTGTGTGACAGGGTTGGTGTGTGTGACAGGGTTGGTGTGTGTGATAGGGTTGGTGTGTGTGATAGGGTTGGTGTGTGTGATAGGGTTGGTGTGTGTGACAGGGTTGGTGTGTATTAGGGTTGGTGTGTGACAGGGTTGGTGTGTGTGATAGGGTTGGTGTGTGTGATAGGGGGTTGGTAGGGTTGTGTGTATTAGGTTGGTGTGTGTGACAGGGTTGGTGTGTGTGACAGGGGTTGGGTTGGTAGGGGTTGTGTTTATTAGATTTGGTGTGTGTGACAAGGTTGGTGTGTGACAGGGTTGGTGTGTGATAGGGTTGGTGTGTGTGACAGGGGTTGGTGTGTGTGACAGGGTTGGTGTGTGTGATAGGGTTGGTGTGTGATAGGGTTGAATGTGTGTGATAGGGGTTGGTGTGTGTGATAGGGTTGGTGTGTGTGACAGGGTTGGTGTGTGTGATAGGGTTGGTGTGTATTAGGGTTGGTGTGTGACAGGGTTGGTGTGTGTGACAGGGTTGGTGTGTGATAGGGTTGGTGTGTGTGATAGGGTTGGTGTGTGACAGGGGTTGGTGTGTGATAGGGTTATGTGTGTGACAGGGTTGGTGTGTGTGATAGGGTTGGTGTGTGACAGGGTTGGTGTGTGGACAGGGGGTTGGTGTGTGTGATAGGGTTGGTGTGTGTGATAGGGTTGGTGTGTGTGATAGGTTGGTGTGTGTGACAGGGGTTGGTGTGTATTAGGGTTGGTGTGTGTGAGGTTGGTGTGTGTGATAGGGTTGGTGTGTATTAGGGTTGGTGTGTGACAGGGTTGGTGTGGTTGGTTGGTGTGTGTATTAGGGTTGGTGTGTGTATTAGGGTTGGTGTGACAGGGTTGGTGTGTGACAGGGTTGGTGTGTGTATTAGGTTGGTGTGTGTGACAGGGTTGGTGTGTGTGACAGGGTTGGTGTGTGTGACAGGGTTGGTGTGTGTGATAGGGTTGGTGTGTGTGACAGGGTTGGTGTGTATTAGGGTTGGTGTGTGTATTAGGGTTGGTGTGTGTGACAGGGTTGGTGTGTGTGATAGGGTTGGTGTGTGTGATAGGGTTGGTGTGTGTATTAGGGTTGGTGTGTGTGATAGGGTTGGTGTGTATTAGGGTTGGTGTGTGTGATAGGGTTGGTGTGTGTGATAGGGTTGGTGTGTGATAGGGTTGGTGTGTGTGACAGGGTTGGTGTGTGTGACAGGGTTGGTGTGTGTGATAGGGTTGGTGTGTGATAGGATTGGTGTGTGATAGGGTTGGTGTGTGTGACAGGGTTGGTGTGTGTGACAGGGTTGGTGTGTGTATTAGGGTTGGTGTGTGTGACAGGGTTGGTGTGTGTGATAGGGTTGGTGTGTGTGATAGGGTTGGTGTGTGTATTAGGGTTGGTGTGTGTGATAGGGTTGGTGTGTGTGATAGGGTTGGTGTGTGTGATAGGGTTGGTGTGTGTGATATGGTTGGTGTGTGTGATAGGATTGGTGTGTGTGATAGGGTTGGTGTGTGTGATAGGATTGGTGTGTATTAGGGTCGGTGTGTGTGATAGGATTGGTGTGTGTGATAGGATTGGTGTGTGTGATAGGGTTGGTGTGTGTGATAGGATTGGTGTGTGTATTAGGGTTGGTGTGTGTGACAGGGTTGGTGTGTATTAGGGTTGGTGTGTGTGACAGGGTTGGTGTGTGTGATAGGGTTGGTGTGTGTATTAGGGTTGGTGTGTGTGATAGGGTTGTGTGTGTATTAGGGTTGTGTGTGTGACAGGGTTGGTGTGTGTGATAGGGTTGGTGTGTGTGACAGGGTTGGTGTGTATTAGGTTGGTGTTGATAGGGTTGGTGTGTGTATTAGGTTGGTGTGTGTGATAGGGTTGGTGTGTGTATCAGGGTTGGTGTGTGTGATAGGGTTGGTGTGTGTATTAGGGTTGGTGTGTGTGATAGGGTTGGTGTGTGTATTAGGGTTGGTGTGTGTATTAGGGTTGGTGTGTGTGATAGGGTTGGTGTGTGTATTAGGGTTGGTGTGTGTGATAGGGTTGGTGTGTGTATTAGGGTTGGTGTGTGTGATAGGGTTGGTGTGTGTATTAGGGTTGGTGTGTGTGATAGGGTTGGTGTGTGTGATAGGGTTGGTGTGTGTATTAGGGTTGGTGTGTGTGATAGGGTTGGTGTGTGTATTAGGGTTGGTGTGTGTATTAGGGTTGGTGTGTGTGACAGGGTTGGTGTGTGTGATAGGGTTGGTGTGTGTGACAGGGTTGGTGTGTGTGATAGGGTCGGTGTGTGTATTAGGGTTGGTGTGTGTGACAGGGTTGGTGTGTATTAGGGTTGGTGTGTGTATTAGGGTTGGTGTGTGTGACAGGGTTGGTGTGTGTGATAGGGTTGGTGTGTGTGATAGGGTTGGTGTGTGTGACAGGGTTGGTGTGTGATAGGGTTGGTGTGTGTGATAGGGTTGGTGTGTGTGATAGGATTGGTGTGTGTGATAGGGTTGGTGTGTGTGATAGGGTTGGTGTGTATTAGGGTTGGTGTGTGTGACAGGGTTGGTGTATGTGACAGGGTTGGTGTGTGTGATAGGGTTGGTGTGTGTATTAGGGTTGGTGTGTGTGATAGGATTGGTGTGTGTGATAGGGTTGGTGTGTGTGATAGGGTTGGTGTGTGTGATAGGGTTGGTGTGTGTATTAGGGTTGGTGTGTGTGATAGGGTTGGTGTGTGTGACAGGGTTGGTGTGTGTGATAGGGTTGGTGTGTGTGATAGGGTTGGTGTGTGTATTAGGGTTGGTGTGTGTGATAGGGTTGGTGTGTGTGATAGGGTTGGTGTGTGTGACAGGGTTGGTGTGTGTGATAGGGTTGGTGTGTGTGATAGGGTTGGTGTGTGTGACAGGGTTGGTGTGTATTAGGGTTGGTGTGTGTGACAGGGTTGGTGTGTGTGACAGGGTTGGTGTGTGTGACAGGGTTGGTGTGTGTGACAGGGTTGGTGTGTGTGACAGGGTTGGTGTGTGTGATAGGGTTGGTGTGTGTGATAGGGTTGGTGTGTGTGACAGGGTTGGTGTGTGTGATAGGGTTGGTGTGTGTGATAGGGTTGGTGTGTGTGATAGGGTTGGTGTGTATTAGGGTTGGTGTGTGTGACAGGGTTGGTGTGTGTGACAGGGTTGGTGTGTGTGATAGGGTTGGTGTGTGTGATAGGGTTGGTGTGTGTGACAGGGTTGGTGTGTGTGATAGGGTTGGTGTGTGTGACAGGGTTGGTGTGTGTGATAGGGTTGGTGTGTGTGACAGGGTTGGTGTGTGTGATAGGGTTGGTGTGTGTGATAGGGTTGGTGTGTGTGATAGGGTTGGTGTGTGTGACAGGGTTGGTGTGTATTAGGGTTGGTGTGTGTGATAGGGTTGGTGTGTGTGACAGGGTTGGTGTGTGTGATAGGGTCGGTGTGTGTGACAGGGTTGGTGTGTGTGATAGGGTCGGTGTGTGTGACAGGGTTGGTGTGTGTGATAGGGTCGGTGTGTGTGACAGGGTCGGTGTGTGTGATAGGGTCGGTGTGTGTGATAGGGTTGGTGTGTGTGATAGGTGGTGTGTGTGACAGGGTCGGTGTGTGTGATAGGGTCGGTGTGTGTGACAGGGTCGGTGTGTGTGATAGGGTCGGTGTGTGTGACAGGGTCGGTGTGTGTGATAGGGTTGGTGTGTGTGATAGGGTCGGTGTGTGTATTAGGGTTGGTGTGTGTATTAGGGTTGGTGTGTGTGATAGGGTTGGTGTGTGTGACAGGGTTGGTGTGTGTGACAGGGTTGGTGTGTGTGATAGGGTTGGTGTGTGTGATAGGGTTGGTGTGTGTGATAGGGTCGGTGTGTGTGATAGGGTTGTGTGTGTGATAGGGTTGGTGTGTGTGACAGGGTCGGTGTGTGTGATAGGGTCGGTGTGTGTGATAGGGTTGGTGTGTGTGATAGGGTTGGTGTGTGTGACAGGGTTGGTGTGTGTGATAGGGTTGGGTGTGTGATAGGGTTGGTGTGTGTATTAGGTTGGTGTGTGTATTAGGGTTGTGTGTGACAGGGTTGGTGTGTATTAGGGTTGGTGTGTGTGACAGGGTTGGTGTGTGTGATAGGTTGGTGTGTGATAGGGTTGGTGTGTGTGATAGGGTTGGTGTGTGTGACAGGGTTGGTGTGTGTATTAGGGTTGGTGTGTGTGACTGGGGTTGGTGTGTATTAGGGTTGGTGTGTGTGACAGGGTTGGTGTATGACAGGGTTGGTGTGTGTGATAGGGTTGGTGTGTGTGACAGGGTTGTGTGTGTGACAGGGTTGGTGTGTATTAGGGTTGGTGTGTGTGACAGGGTTGGTGTGTGTATTAGGGTTGGTGTGTGTGACAGGGTTGGTGTGTGTGATAGGGTTGGTGTGTGTGATAGGGTTGGTGTGTGATAGGGTTGGTGTGTGTATTAGGGTTGGTGTGTGTGACAGGGTTGGTGTGTGTATTAGGGTTGGTGTGTGTGACAGGGTTGGTGTGTATGACAGGGTTGGTGTGTGTGATAGGGTTGGTGTGTGTGACAGGGTTGGTGTGTGTGACAGGGTTGGTGTGTATTAGGGTTGGTGTGTGTGACAGGGTTGGTGTGTGTGACAGGGTTGGTGTGTATGACAGGGCTGGTGTGTGTGATAGGGTTGGTGTGTGTGACAGGGTTGGTGTGTGTGACAGGGTTGGTGTGTATTAGGTTGGTGTGTGTATTAGGGTTGGTGTGTGACAGGGTTGGTGTGTGATAGGGTTGGTGTGTGTGACTGGGTTGGTGTGTGTATTAGGGTTGGTGTGTGTGATAGGGTTGGTGTGTGTGATAGGGTCGGTGTGTGTATTAGGGTTGGTGTGTGTATTAGGGTTGGTGTGTGTGATAGGGTTGGTGTGTGTGATAGGGTTGGTGTGTGTGACAGGGTTGGTGTGTGTGATAGGGTTGGTGTGTGTGACAGGGTTGGTGTGTGTGATAGGGTCGGTGTGTGTGATAGGGTTGGTGTGTGTGATAGGGTTGGTGTGTGTGATAGGGTCGGTGTGTGTGATAGGGTTGGTGTGTGTGATAGGGTTGGTGTGTGTGACAGGGTCGGTGTGTGTGATAGGGTTGGTGTGTGTGATAGGGTTGGTGTGTGTGATAGGGTTGGTGTGTGTGATAGGGTTGGTGTGTGTGACAGGGTTGGTGTGTGTGATAGGGTTGGTGTGTGTGATAGGGTTGGTGTGTGTATTAGGGTTGGTGTGTGTATTAGGGTTGGTGTGTGTGACAGGGTTGGTGTGTGTATTAGGGTTGGTGTGTGTGACAGGGTTGGTGTGTGTGATAGGGTTGGTGTGTGATAGGGTTGGTGTGTGTGATAGGGTTGGTGTGTGTGACAGGGTTGGTGTGTGTATTAGGGTTGGTGTGTGTGACAGGGTTGGTGTGTGTATTAGGGTTGGTGTGTGTGACAGGGTTGGTGTGTATGACAGGGTTGGTGTGTGTGATAGGGTTGGTGTGTGTGACAGGGTTGGTGTGTGTGACAGGGTTGGTGTGTATTAGGGTTGGTGTGTGTGACAGGGTTGGTGTGTGTATTAGGGTTGGTGTGTGTGACAGGGTTGGTGTGTGTGATAGGGTTGGTGTGTGTGATAGGGTTGGTGTGTGATAGGGTTGGTGTGTGTATTAGGGTTGGTGTGTGTGACAGGGTTGGTGTGTGTATTAGGGTTGGTGTGTGTGACAGGGTTGGTGTGTATGACAGGGTTGGTGTGTGTGATAGGGTTGGTGTGTGTGACAGGGTTGGTGTGTGACAGGGTTGGTGTGTATTAGGGTTGGTGTGTGACAGGGTTGGTGTGTGTGACAGGGTTGGTGTGTATGACAGGGCTGGTGTGTGTGATAGGGTTGGTGTGTGTGACAGGGTTGGTGTGTGTGACAGGGTTGGTGTGTATTAGGGTTGGTGTGTGTATTAGGGTTGGTGTGTGTGACAGGGTTGGTGTGTGATAGGGTTGGTGTGTGTGACTGGGTTGGTGTGTGTATTAGGGTTGGTGTGTGTGATAGGGTTGGTGTGTGTGACAGGGTTGGTGTGTATTAGGGTTGGTGTGTGTGACAGGGTTGGTGTGTGTGATAGGGTTGGTGTGTGTGATAGGGTTGGTGTGTGTGACAGGGTTGGTGTGTGTGATAGGGTTGGTGTGTGATAGGATTGGTGTGTGATAGGGTTGGTGTGTGTGACAGGGTTGGTGTGTGTGACAGGGTTGGTGTGTGTATTAGGGTTGGTGTGTGTGACAGGGTTGGTGTGTATTAGGGTTGGTGTGTGTGATAGGGTTGGTGTGTGTGATAGGGTTGGTGTGTGTGATAGGGTTGGTGTGTGTGACAGGGTTGGTGTGTGTGACAGGGTTGGTGTGTGTATTAGGGTTGGTGTGTGTGATAGGGTTTGTGTGTGTATTAGGGTTGGTGTGTGTGATAGGGTTGGTGTGTGTGATAGGGTTGGTGTGTGTGATAGGGTTGGTGTGTGTGATAGGGTTGGTGTGTGTGACAGGGTTGGTGTGTGTGACAGGGTTGGTGTGTGTGATAGGGTTGGTGTGTGTGACAGGGTTGGTGTGTGTGACAGGGTTGGTGTGTGTGACAGGGTTGGTGTGTGTGATAGGGTTGGTGTGTGTGATAGGGTTGGTGTGTGTGACAGGGTTGGTGTGTGTGATAGGGTTGGTGTGTGATAGGATTGGTGTGTGATAGGGTTGGTGTGTGTGACAGGGTTGGTGTGTGTGATAGGGTTGGTGTGTGTGATAGGGTTGGTGTGTGATAGGATTGGTGTGTGATAGGGTTGGTGTGTGTGACAGGGTTGGTGTGTGTGACAGGGTTGGTGTGTGTGACAGGGTTGGTGTGTGTGACAGGGTTGGTGTGTGATAGGGTTGGTGTGTGTGATAGGGTTGGTGTGTATTAGGGTTGGTGTGTGTGATAGGGTTGGTGTGTGTGACAGGGTTGGTGTGTATTAGGGTTGGTGTGTGTGACAGGGTTGGTGTGTGTGATAGGGTTGGTGTGTGTGACAGGGTTGGTGTGTGTGATAGGGTTGGTGTGTGTGATAGGGTTGGTGTGTGTGACAGGGTTGGTGTGTGTGACAGGGTTGGTGTGTATTAGGGTTGGTGTGTGTATTAGGGTTGGTGTGTATTAGGGTTGGTGTGTATTAGGGTTGGTGTGTGTGATAGGGTTGGTGTGTGTGATAGGGTCGGTGTGTGTGATAGGGTCGGTGTGTGTGACAGGGTTGGTGTGTGTGATAGGGTTGGTGTGTGTGATAGGGTTGGTGTGTGTGATAGGGTTGGTGTGTGTGATAGGGTTGGTGTGTGTGATAGGGTTGGTGTGTGTATTAGGGTTGGTGTGTGTATTAGGGTTGGTGTGTATTAGGGTTGGTGTGTATTAGGGTTGGTGTGTGTATTAGGGTTGGTGTGTGTGATAGGGTTGGTGTGTGTGATAGGGTCGGTGTGTGTGATAGGGTCGGTGTGTGACAGGGTTGGTGTGTGTGATAGGGTTGGTGTGTGATAGGGTTGGTGTGTGTGATAGGGTTGGTGTGTGTGATAGGGTTGGTGTGTGTATTAGGGTTGGTGTGTGTATTAGGGTTGGTGTGTGTGATAGGGTTGGTGTGTGTGATAGGGTTGGTGTGTGTGATAGGGTTGGTGTGTGTATTAGGGTTGGTGTGTGTGATAGGGTTGGTGTGTGTATTAGGGTTGGTGTGTGTATTAGGGTTGGTGTGTGTGATAGGGTTGGTGTGTGTGACAGGGTTGGTGTGTGTGATAGGGTCGGTGTGTGTGACAGGGTTGGTGTGTGTGATAGGGTTGGTCGTTTTGTCCCGTATCATCAATATACTTTTTTGTTGTTGGACGTTTTGACTTTTTTTACCCCTAATTTTGTCGTATCCATATTGGTAGTTCCAGTCTTGTCTCATCGCTGTAACTCCCGTACGGACTCGGGAGAGGCGAAGGTCGAGAGCCGTGCGTCCTCCGAAACACAACCCAACCAAGCCGCACTGCTTCTTGACACACTGCCCCCCTTGACCCTGACGCCAGCCGCACCAACGTGTCGGAGGAAACGCCTCATGGGTCTCCCGGTCGTGGCCGACTGCCACACAGCCTGGGATCGATCCAGGGTCTGTAGTGACGCCTCTGGCACTGCGATGCAGTGTCTTAGACCGCTGCGACACTGCATCCAATACACTATAAGTAAATACGTACAGTCAACTTGTGCAACATGCTAAGAGATCAAGCAGATTGCGTTCTTCATGTCACCCATCACATCATTTTTACATTATGTAGCTTGTCAATAGTTCCCCAGAACAGTTGTTGTGGGAGCTGGTGACTCCACAGAGTTCTATAGTATTTCTATTGGTTAGTCTCTCTGTTGTGAAAGTGGGAGCTGGTGACTCCACAGAGTTCTACAGTATTTCTATTGGTTAGTCTCTCTGTTGTGAAAGTGGAAGCTGGTGACTCCACAGAGTTCTACAGTATTTCTATTGGTTAGTATCTCTGTTGTGAAAGTGGGAGCTGGTGACTCCACAGAGTTCTACAGTATTTCTATTGGTTAGTCTCTCTGTTGTGAAAGTGGGAGCTGTTGACTCCACAGAGTTCTATAGTATTTCTATTGGTTAGTCTCTCTGTTGTGAAAGTGGGAGCTGGTGACTCCACAGAGTTCTATAGTATTTCTATTGGTTAGTCTCTCTGTTTTGGGAGCTGGTGACTCCACAGAGTTCTACAGTATTTCTATTGGTTAGTCTCTCTGTTGTGAAAGTGGGAGCTGGTGACTCCACAGAGTTCTACAGTATTTCTATTGGTTAGTCTCTCTTGTGAAAGTGGGAGCTGGTGACTCCACAGAGTTCTACAGTATTTCTATTGGTTAGTCTCTGTTGTGGGAGCTGGTGACTCCACAGAGTTCTACAGTATTTCTATTGGTTAGTCTCTGTTGTGAAAGTGGAAGCTGGTGACTCCACAGAGTTCTACAGTATTTCTATTGGTTAGTCTCTCTGTTTTGGGAGCTGGTGACTCCACAGAGTTCTACAGTATTTATATTGGTTAGTCTCTCTGTTGTGCGACACACATGAGGTGATGAAGTTACCCTTCATACAATTCACTACTAAATTTTTGCCATCAGATACAGTGCATTCAGAAAGTATTCAGACCCCTTGACTTTGTCCACATTTTATTACATTACAGCCTTATTCTAAAATTGATTAAAATAGTTTTTTTCCCTCATCAATCTACATACAATACCCCATAATGACAAATCAAAAACACGTTTTCAGGTATTTTTGCAGATATATTTTTAAAAAATCTGAAATGTCACATTTACATGAGTATTCAGTCTCTTTACTCAGTACTCTGTCTGTTGAAGCACCTTTGGCAGCGATTACATCCTCAAGTCTTCTTGGGTATGATGCTACAAGCTTGGCACACCTGTATTTGGGGAGTTTCTCTCATTCTTCTCTACAGATCCTCTCAAGCTCTGTCAGGTTGGATGGGGAGCGTTGCTGCAGAGCTATTTTCAGGTCTCTCAGGTCTCTCCAGAGATGTTCAAGTCCGGGCTCTGGCTGGGCAACTCAAGGACATTCAGAGACTTGTCCCAAAGCCACTCCTGTCTTGTCTTGGCTGTGTACTTAGGGTTCTTATCCTGTTAGAAGGTGAACCTTCGCCCCAGTCTGAGGTCCTGAGCGCTCTGGAGTAGGTTTTCATCAAGGATCTCTCTGTACTTTGTTCCATTCATCTTTCCCTCGATCCTAACTAGTCTCCCAGTCCCTGCCGCTGAAAAACATCCCCACAGCATGATGCTGCCACCACCATGCTTCACCGTAGGGATGGTGCCAGGTTTCCTCCAGACGCGATGCTTGGCATTCAGGCCAAAGCTTTCAATCTTGGTTTCATGACACCAGAGAATAGTCCTTTAGGTGCCTTTTTGCAAACCCCAAACGGGGTGTCATGTGCCTTTTACTGAGGAGTGGCTTCCGTCTGGCCACTCTACCATAAACGCCTGATTTGTGGAGTACTGCAGAGATGGTTGTCCTTCTGGAAGGTTCTCCCAGTTCTCTCCACAGAGGAACTCGGCTCTTTTCCCCCAATTTGTCAGTTTGGCCGGGCGGCCAGCTCTAGGAAGAGTCTTGGTGGTTCCAAACTTCTTCCATTAAAGAATGATGGAGGCCACTGTGTTCTTGGTGACCTTCAATGCTGCAGACATTTTTGTGGTACCGTTCCCCAGATCTGTGACTTGACACGATCCTGTCTCTGAGCTCAACCAACAATTCCTTTGACCTCACAGCTTGGTTTTTGCTCTGACATCTGTCAGCTGTGGGACCTTATATAGACAGGTGTGTGCCTTTCCAAATTATGACCAATCAATTGAATTTACCACAGGTGGACTCCAAGTTGTAGGAACATCTCAAGGATGATCAATGGAAACTTGATGCACCTGAGCTCAATTTCAAGTCTCATCTGAATACTAATGTAGATAAGGTATATCTGTTTTTGTTTTTTGAATACATTTGCAAAAATAAATTAAAACCAGTTTTCTCTCTGTCATTATGAGACATTGTGTGTAGAGGAACATTATTTTCATCAATTTTAGAATAAGTCTGTAACAATATGTGGAAAAAGTCAAGGGGAAAGAAGTTGACTAAAGTGCAGCGTGGTGACCGTACCTTTCTCTTTTTATTTCAAATGTCGCCAACAAAACAAGAAATTAAAAACAACCGTGAAGCTTACAGGGCTCTAGTGCCACTAACAAAAGTCAACTACCCACCCTGAAGGAGGGAAAAAGGGCCGCCTAAGTATGATTCCCAATCAGAGACAACGATAGACAGCTGTCCCTGATTGAGAACCATACCCGGCCAAAACATAGAAATAAAGAATCATAGAAAAAAAAACATAGAATGCCCACCAAACATCACACCCTGACCTAACCAAATAGATAAATAAAACGGCTCTCTAAGGGCAGGACAAGGGGTGTGAATACTTTCCCTGTATGTTAGAACTGTCTAAGCCATACTCTTCCAGCTGTGTATATGGGTGCTTGTTAGTTATCTAAGTAAGTGGCTGAATTAATAAGGAGATGGATTGTTAGCTTTCTGCCGTGTTTGAGGGCTCTGGAGTTATCTGTACAGCTGCCATTTGCCCCTGTGCTTCCTACCAGCCTCCATGGAAATTCACTATTACTTGTGCTCATTTCGTTTAGCATTCTGGAAGTTGGTGCACAATTGGCTTTTTTCGTGTGTGTGTTTTGGCGCCCCCTTGTGTACTAAACCGGTAGAACCGTACATTCCCTTATTCTTCCTCTAGCTCTGTTGTCCTCCCTCTCCATTCTACTTTTCCTTCAGACAAGCATGTCTCATAACTCGGGTTCATTTGCACATTTTCTCTCGTTCACTTTCGGCTGGTAAATGTTCACACTCACCGAAAATGGCAGAAAGAACTGTATGACCGGTTCAGAACATTATTCTACTGGTTGGAACCGGTTCAGAACATTATTCTGCTGGTTGGACCCGGTTCAGAACATTATTCTGCTGGTTGGACCCAGTTCAGAACATTATTCTACTGGTTGGAACCGGTTCAGAACATTATTCTGCTGGTTGGACCCGGTTCAGAACATTATTCTGCTGGTTCAGAACATTATTCTGCTGGTTGGAACCGGTTCAGAACATTATTCTACTGGTTGGAACCGGTTCAGAACATTATTCTGCTGGTTCAGAACATTATTCTGCTGGTTGGACCTGGTTCAGAACATTATTCTACTGGTGGGAACTGGTTCAGAACATTATTCTACTGGTGGGAACTGGTTCAGAACATTATTCTGCTGGTTGGAACTGGTTCAGAACATTATTCTACTGGTGGGAACTGGTTCAGAACATTATTCTACTGGTGGGAACTGGTTCAGAACATTATTCTACTGGTTCAGAACATTATTCTGCTGGTTGGACCTGGTTCAGAACATTATTCTACTGGTGGGAACTGGTTCAGAACATTATTCTACTGGTTCAGAACATTATTCTGCTGGTTGGACCTGGTTCAGAACATTATTCTGCTGGTTGGACCTGGTTCAGAACATTATTCTGCTGGTTGGAACTGGTTCAGAACATTATTCTGCTGGTTCAGAACATTATTCTACTGGTTGGAACTGGTTCAGAACATTATTCTGTTGGTTGGAACCGGTTCAGAACATTATTCTGCTGGTTGGAACCAGTTCAGGACATTATTCTGCTGGTTGGACCTGGTTCAGAACATTATTCTGCTGGTTGGAACTGGTTCAGAACATTATTCTGCTGGTTCAGAACATTATTCTGCTGGTTGGAACTGGTTCAGAACATTATTCTGCTGGTTCAGAACATTATTCTGCTGGTTGGAACTGGTTCAGAACATTATTCTGCTGGTTGGAACTGGTTCAGAACATTATTCTGCTGGTTGGACCTGGTTCAGAACATTATTCTGCTGGATGGACCTGGTTCAGAACATTATTCTACTGGTTGGAACTGGTTCAGAACATTATTCTGTTGGTTGGAACCGGTTCAGAACATTATTCTGCTGGTTGGAACCAGTTCAGGACATTATTCTGCTGGTTGGACCTGGTTCAGAACATTATTCTGCTGGTTGGAACTGGTTCAGAACATTATTCTGCTGGTTCAGAACATTATTCTGCTGGTTGGAACTGGTTCAGAACATTATTCTGCTGGTTCAGAACATTATTCTGCTGGTTGGAACTGGTTCAGAACATTATTCTGCTGGTTGGAACCGGTTCAGAACATTATTCTGCTGGTTGGAACTGGTTCAGAACATTATTCTGCTGGTTGGAACTGGTTCAGAACATTATTCTGCTGGTTGGAACTGGTTCAGAACATTATTCTGCTGGTTCAGAACATTATTCTGCTGGTTGGAACTGGTTCAGAACATTATTCTGCTGGTTCAGAACATTATTCTGCTGGTTGGACCTGGTTCAGAACATTATTCTACTGGTGGGAACTGGTTCAGAACATTAGTCTACTGGTTCAGAACATTATTCTACTGGTTGGACCTGGTTCAGAACATTATTCTACTGGTGGGAACTGGTTCAGAACATTATTCTACTGGTTCAGAACATTATTCTGCTGGTTGGACCTGGTTCAGAACATTATTCTGCTGGTTCAGAACATTATTCTGCTGGTTGGACCTGGTTCAGAACATTATTCTGCTGGTTGGAACTGGTTCAGAACATTATTCTGCTGGTTGGAACTGGTTCAGAACATTATTCTGCTGGTTGGAACCGGTTCAGAACATTATTCTGCTGGTTGGAACTGGTTCAGAACATTATTCTGCTGGTTCAGAACATTATTCTGCTGGTTGGAACTGGTTCAGAACATTATTCTGCTGGTTGGAACTGGTTCAGAACATTATTCTGCTGGTTCAGAACATTATTCTGCTGGTTGGAACTGGTTCAGAACATTATTCTGCTGGTTCAGAACATTATTCTGCTGGTTGGACCTGGTTCAGAACATTATTCTACTGGTGGGAACTGGTTCAGAACATTATTCTACTGGTTGGACCTGGTTCAGAACATTATTCTACTGGTGGGAACTGGTTCAGAACATTATTCTACTGGTTCAGAACATTAATCTGCTGGTTGGACCTGGTTCAGAACATTATTCTGCTGGTTCAGAACATTATTCTGCTGGTTGGACCTGGTTCAGAACATTATTCTGCTGGTTGGAACTGGTTCAGAACATTATTCTGCTGGTTGGAACTGGTTCAGAACATTATTCTGCTGGTTGGAACCGGTTCAGAACATTATTCTGCTGGTTGGAACTGGTTCAGAACATTATTCTGCTGGTTCAGAACATTATTCTGCTGGTTGGAACCAGTTCAGAACATTATTCTGCTGGTTGGAACCGGTTCAGAACATTATTCTGCTGGTTGGAACCGGTTCAGAACATTATTCTGCTGGTTGGAACTGGTTCAGAACATTATTCTGCTGGTTGGAACCGGTTCAGAACATTATTCTGCTGGTTCAGAACATTATTCTGCTGGTTGGAACTGGTTCAGAACATTATTCTGCTGGTTCAGAACATTATTCTGCTGGTTGGAACCGGTTCAGAACATTATTCTTGTAATGCTCCGGGTGTCGTGG
>NW_027038724.1:18895-36680 GCF_034236695.1 Oncorhynchus nerka
CCGGGAGCATTACAGAATCCGCACCACCTGATTGAATGGAGTCAGCAGGAGCAGCAGCCAACCCTCTCCCATCGATGGAGGGAACGGGTTACTCCACCACACCACCGTCCTCCATCGGATCGGATCCGCGATGGATCAAGTGATGGAGAGAATGGACGGATGGGAGAGAGTGGTCTCCTCTCTCCACCGCACCACGGTTCGGACTCCCATCTCCCGACTCCAGCACCCTCCGTCTGACGCTACCGAGGGCTTATGATGGAGCGGCGGGTTGCCAGGGGTTTCTGCTTCAGCTGGAGCTATACCTGGCCACCATCAGACCCACTCCCTCAGGAGCAGAGAGGGTGAGTGTCCTCATCTCCTGCCTCACGGGTCGTGCTCTGGAGTGGGCGAGCGCAGTCTGGAATGGCCCAGGACTCGGCGCGGAGCACTACACAGAGTTTTCCTGCCGTTCCGTGCCGTGTTTGATCACCCTCTAGACGGCCGAGCGGTGGGAGAACGACTATTTCATCTCAGGCAGGAGAAGAGGGCGCCCAGGATTACACGCGCTGGAGTTCCGGACCTTGGCAGCCGGATCTGGGTGGAGCGACAGGGCCCTTATGGACCACTACAGGTGTAGTCTCCGAGAGGGCGTCCGCCGGGAGTTAGCGTGTCGGGACACCACTCTGTCACTGGATCAGCTGATCGACATGTCCATTCGACTGGATAATCTGCTGGCTGCCCGCGGCGTTCAGAGAGGGTTCTGTCGTTCCACCACCCAGCCCCTCCGCTCCCATTCCCATGGAGTTGGGAGGGGCTACGCCGAGGGTACCGGAGGAGGTGGCCTTCCCTGCACCAACTGTGGTCGGAGAGGGCACACGTCTGATCGGTGCTGGGGGAGTCCGTCTGGGAGTAGAGATGGCAGGCGGAACAGCTTCTCGGTCACCCCAGGTGAGTCAGCATCAAACTCACCCAGAACCCCTTGTTGGCCATATGTTTGTCTTAATTCTTTCCTTCATTTTTCCCTCTTCCAGCATGGGCGCTAATGATTCAGGCGCAGCTGGGAACTTTATGGATCGCGGACTCCGCCCTTAAGTTAGGGGTTCCGCTGGTGCCGATAGATTCTCCTTTCCCCGTGCACTCCCTAGATAGCTCAGCCATTAGGGTCACGGGATGGTCAGGGAGACCACGATCCCACTGGACATGGTGGCAGGGGAATCATAGGGAGCGTATCAGTTTTTTTATTATTGATTCGCCTCGTTTCCAGTGGTACTGGGGACTCCTGGCTGAGCCCGGCACAATCCAAACATTCGTGGAGACAGGGGTTCTCCAGGGGTGGTCGGAGAGTGTTCTGGAAGGTGTTTGGAGTTCCATCGGTGCTCACGTCGGTAGGAGTCCAGACCAGGTTCCACGGTGTGCATTCCCCCGAGTATGCCAGATTTGGCAATCGCTTTCAGTAAAGTGAAAGCGACTAAATTACCACCTTATCGACGGGATGGGATTGTACGATAGATCTCCAGGTGGGATCGCTGCGCTTCCCAAGGAGAGTCTCGATGTACCCGTTGTCCCAGGAGGAAGCGTTGGCAATGGAGACATATGTCACGGAGTTGCTGGGAGAGAGGCGCATTTGGCCTCCATTTCACCCGTCTCCTCGAGTTTTCTTTTGTGAGGGAAAAGGAGGAGGTTTGCGTCCGTGTATCGATTATAGAGGTCTACGCCATCACAGTGGGGTATAGTTACCCTCTACCTCTCATCGCTCTGGCGGTGGAATCGTTCCACGGAGCGCAGTTCTTCACAAAACTGGATCTCAGGAGCGCGTATAGTCTGGTGCGTGTCGGAAGGAGACGAGTGGGAAGCCGCATTTAGTACTACATCCGGCCACTAGAGTACCTCGTCATGCCGTATGGGTTAAAAATGCTCCAGCCGTTTTCCAATCCTTGTGACGAGATTCTCAGGGACCTGTGCGGGCAGGGAGTGGTTGTTTATATCGATGACATTCTGATCTACTCGGCCACTTACACCGCGCATGTGATCTCTAGGTGCCTAGAGGTGCTTGGTAGACTGCTGGAGCATGACCTATACGTCAAGGCTGAGAAATGCGTGTTCTCTCAAGCGAGCCGTCTCTTTCTGGGATATCGCATTTCCACCTCGGGGATGGTGATGGAGGGTGACCGCATTGAGGCCGTGCGTGGTGGCCGACTCCAGCCCACGGTAAAGGAGGTGCAGCGGTTTTTGGGTTTTGCCAACTACTACCGGAGGTTTATCCGGGAGTTTTGGCCAGATACGCGAGCTCCCATTACCTCACCTGGAAGGGGCCCAGTGCGGTTGCAGTGGTCAGCAGAGGGCGGACAGAGCATTCAACATAGTTGAAGAGGCGCTGTTCCACTGATGCGCCCGTGTTGGCGCATCCGGACCCCTCTCTAGCATTCATAGTGGAGGTGGACGGCGTCGAGGCCTGGGGTGGGTGCCGTGCTGTCCAGCGGCTCGGAGTACGCCACAAAACTCTGCCCCTGCAGCTTTCTTCTCAAGGAAGCTCAGCCCAGGCGAGCATGTGACTATGATGTGGGGACCGGGAGTTGCTAAGCGGTGGTTTAGAGCTCTGAAGGGTGTGGAGACACTGGCTTAGCAGGGGGCTAAGCACCGCTTTCTGCTCATGTGGACCGACCACAAGAATCTGGAGTATATTGGGCAGCTAGGAGACTTAACCCACGTCAGGCAAGGTGGGCCATAGTTCTTCACCCGGTTCGGGTTTACTTTGTCTTATAGACCGGGCTCCCAGAACGTGAAGGCTGGCGCTTGTCCCGCCTTTATGACACCGAGGATGGGTCCACCGAACCTACTCCCATCCTTCCCGCCTCAAAGCTGGTAGCCCCAGTGGTATGGGAGGTGGACTCGGACATCGAGCAGGCGTTACGGGCTGAACCCGCGCCTCCTCAGTGTCCAGCGGGCGAAGGTACGTGCCGCTTGGTATTCGGGACAAACTGATTCGGTTGGCTCACGTCCTACCCTCCTCGGGTCACCCTGGGGTGACGAGGACAGTGGGGAGCCTTCAGTTGAGGTATTGGTGGCCTACGTTGGTTAGGGACGTTAAGGGTTATGTCTCCTCTTGCTCAGTGTGCGCTCAGAGTAAGGCTCCTAGGGCACCTTCCTAGAGGGAAGCTACAACCTCTCCCGTTCCACAGCGGCCATGGTCACATCTGTCCATAGATTTCCTGACCGATCTCCCGCTGTCTCAGGGGAACACCGCGGTTCTAGTGATTGTGGATCGGTTTTCTAAGTCCTGCCGTCTCCTCCCGTTGCCCGGTATCCTACAGCCCTGCAAACTGCGGAGGCATTATTTACCCCATGTCTTTCGGCACTACGAGGTGCCGGAGGACATCGTTTCTGATCGGGGCCCCAATTCCACGTCTCGGGTATGGAGAGCGTTCATGGAGCAGCAGGGGTCTCTGTCAGCCTGACCTCCGGTTATCACTCCGAGAGTAATGGGCAGGTGGAGAGAATGAATCAGGAGGTGGGTAGGTTTCTGCGGTCGTATTGCCAGGATGCGGCCAGGGGAGTGGGCACTGATACATTCCTTGGGCTGGAAATGGCTCCAGGAACTCACTACGCCACTCCTCTACTAACGTGTCCCCTTTTCAGTGTGTGTTTGGGGTACCAGCCGGTCCTGGCACCATGGCATCCGAGCCAGACCGAGGCTCCTGCGGTGGAGGAATGGGTACAGCGCTCCAAGGAGACCTGGAGGGCCATCCAGGAATCTCTACGACAAGCGAGTGGGCGGCAGAAGAGGAGTGCCGACCGCCACCGCAGTGAGGGGCCCGTGTTTGTACTGGGGACAGGGTCTGGCTCTCGACCCGAAACCTACCTCTCCGCTTGCCCTGCCGGAAGCTGGGTCCGCAGTGTGTAGGGCCCTTTAAAGTCCTGAGGAGAATAAGCGAGGTGTGTTATCGATTACAACTCCCTTCCTATTATCGTATTAACCCCTCGTTTCATGTGTTCTCTCCTCAGGCCGGTGGTAGCTGGTCCCCTGCAGGACAGTGAGGTGCCGGAGGTCCCTCCCCCTCTGGACATCGAGGGGACCCTGGCGTACACGATCCGGGCCATTCTGGACTCAAGACGCCGGGTGAGGGGCCTGCAGTACCTCGTGGACTGGGAGGGGTACGGTCCGGAGGAGAGGTGCTGGGTACCGGTGAGGGACATCTTGGACCCATCCATGTTGAGGGATTTCCATCGCCTCCATCCGGATCGCCCTGCACCTCGTCCTCCGGGGCGACCTCGAGGCCGGTGTCGGTGCGCCGCGGGAGCCGTGCGTCAGGGGGGGGGGTACTGTCACGAGTCCGACTGAGGGTGTTTCCCCTTCCCGGGCGGGTGGCGCTCGGCGGTCGTCATCACCGGCCCATTAGCTGCCACTGATTGTTTTTCCTCCCCCTCCTTGTATGTTTAGTGGTAGCACCTGTTCTTGTTTAATTAGTTTGTCTTTATTAGACAGCCGGCCCGCCTGGTTGTTGTGCGGGATTATTTCATTGTAAACCTTCGGCTCTGTTGTAGAGGTACGTGCTTAGTTGTGATTTTTTCAATTGTACTTTTTCCCCTGTGTTTGGGAACATTACTTTTGTGAGCACCCTGTGTTGCGTTGGTGCTAGTAAAAGACGCACAGCATTGAACTCTGTCTCCTGCATTTGACTCCACACCCACGACACCCGGAGCATTACAAGAATAATGTTCTGAACCGGTTCCAACCAGCAGAATAATGTTCTGAACCGGTTCCAACCAGCAGAATAATGTTCTAAACCGGTTCCAACCAGCAGAATAATGTTCTGTACCGGTTCCAACCAGCAGAATAATGTTCTGAACCGGTTCCAACCAGCAGAATAATGTTCTGAACCAGTTCCAACCAGCAGAATAATGTTCTGAACCAGCAGAATAATGTTCTGAACCGGTTCCAACCAGCAGAATAATGTTCTGAACCGGTTCCAACCAGCAGAATAATGTTCTGAACCAGTTCCAACCAGCAGAATAATGTTCTGAACCGGTTCCAACCAGCAGAATAATGTTCTGAACCGGGTCCAACCAGGAGAATAATGTGCTGAACCAGCAGAATAATGTTCTGAACCGGTTCCAACCAGCAGAATAATGTTCTGAACCGGTTCCAACCAGCAGAATAATGTTCTGAACCAGTTCCAACCAGCAGAATAATGTTCTGAACCAGGTCCAACCAGCAGAATAATGTTCTGAACCAGTTCCAACCAGCAGAATAATGTTCTGAACCAGCAGAATAATGTTCTGAACCAGTTCCAACCAGCAGAATAATGTTCTGAACCAGCAGAATAATGTTCTGAACCAGTTCCAACCAGCAGAATAATGTTCTGAACCAGTTCCAACCAGCAGAATAATGTTCTGAACCAGGTCCAACCAGCAGAGTAATGTTCTGAACTGGTTCCAACCAACAGAATAATGTTCTGAACCAGCAGAATAATGTTCTGAACCGGTTCCAACCAACAGAATAATGTTCTCAACCGGTTCCAACCAGTAGAATAATGTTCTGAACCAGCAGAATAATGTTCTGAACCAGTTTCCCACCAGTAGAATAATGTTCTGAACCAGTTCCAACCAGCAGAATAATGTTCTGAACCAGTTCCAACCAGCAGAATAATGTTCTGAACCAGCAGAATAATGTTCTGAACCGGTTCCAACCAGTAGAATAATGTTCTGAACCGGTTCCAACCAGCAGAATAATGTTCTGAACCGGTTCCAACCAGTAGAATAATGTTCTGAACCGGTTCCAACCAGCAGAATAATGTTCTGAACCAGCAGAATAATGTTCTGAACCGGGTCCAACCAGCAGAATAATGTTCTGAACCGGTTCCAACCAGTAGAATAATGTTCTGAACTGGGTCCAACCAGCAGAATAATGTTCTGAACCGGGTCCAACCAGCAGAATAATGTTCTGAACCGGTTCCAACCAGTAGAATAATGTTCTGAACCGGTCATACAGTTCTTTCTGCCATTTTCGGTGAGTGTGAACATTTACCAGCCGAAAGTGAACGAGAGAAAATGTGCAAATGAACCCGAGTTATGAGACATGCTTGTCTGAAGGAAAAGTAGAATGGAGAGGAGGACAACAGAGCTAGGAGGAAGAATAAGGGAATGTACGGTTCTACCGGTTTAGTACACAAGGGGGCGCCAAAAACACACACACGAAAAAAAGCCAATTGTGCACCAACTTCCAGAATGCTAAACGAAATGAGCACAAGTAATAGTGAATTTCCATGGAGGCTGGTAGGAAGCACAGGGGCAAATGGCAGCTGTACAGATAACTCCAGAGCCCTCAAACACGGCAGAAAGCTAACAATCCATCTCCTTATTAATTCAGCCACTTACTTAGATAACTAACAAGCACCCATATACACAGCTGGAAGAGTATGGCTTAGACAGTTCTAACATACAGGGAAAGTATTCACACCCCTTGTCCTGCCCTTAGAGAGCCGTTTTATTTATCTATTTGGTTAGGTCAGGGTGTGATGTGGGGTGGGCATTCTATGTTTTGTTTTCTATGATTCTTTATTTCTATGTTTTGGCCGGGTATGGTTCTCAATCAGGGACAGCTGTCTATCGTTGTCTCTGATTGGGAATCATACTTAGGCGGCCCTTTTTCCCTCCTTCAGGGTGGGTAGTTGACTTTTGTTAGTGGCACTAGAGCCCTGTAAGCTTCACGGTTGTTTTTAATTTCTTGTTTTGTTGGCGACATTTGAAATAAAAAGAGAAAGGTACGGTCACCACGCTGCACTTTAGTCAACTTCTTTCCCCTTGACTTTTTCCACATATTGTTACAGACTTATTCTAAAATTGATGAAAATAATGTTCCTCTACACACAATGTCTCATAATGACAGAGAGAAAACTGGTTTTAATTTATTTTTGCAAATGTATTCAAAAAAACAAAAACAGATATACCTTATCTACATTAGTATTCAGATGAGACTTGAAATTGAGCTCAGGTGCATCAAGTTTCCATTGATCATCCTTGAGATGTTCCTACAACTTGGAGTCCACCTGTGGTAAATTCAATTGATTGGTCATAATTTGGAAAGGCACACACCTGTCTATATAAGGTCCCACAGCTGACAGATGTCAGAGCAAAAACCAAGCTGTGAGGTCAAAGGAATTGTTGGTTGAGCTCAGAGACAGGATCGTGTCAAGTCACAGATCTGGGGAACGGTACCACAAAAATGTCTGCAGCATTGAAGGTCACCAAGAACTCAGTGGCCTCCATCATTCTTTAATGGAAGAAGTTTGGAACCACCAAGACTCTTCCTAGAGCTGGCCGCCCGGCCAAACTGACAAATTGGGGGAAAAGAGCCGAGTTCCTCTGTGGAGAGAACTGGGAGAACCTTCCAGAAGGACAACCATCTCTGCAGTACTCCACAAATCAGGCGTTTATGGTAGAGTGGCCAGACGGAAGCCACTCCTCAGTAAAAGGCACATGACACCCCGTTTGGGGTTTGCAAAAAGGCACCTAAAGGACTATTCTCTGGTGTCATGAAACCAAGATTGAAAGCTTTGGCCTGAATGCCAAGCATCACGTCTGGAGGAAACCTGGCACCATCCCTACGGTGAAGCATGGTGGTGGCAGCATCATGCTGTGGGGATGTTTTTCAGCGGCAGGGACTGGGAGACTAGTTAGGATCGAGGGAAAGATGAATGGAACAAAGTACAGAGAGATCCTTGATGAAAACCTACTCCAGAGCGCTCAGGACCTCAGACTGGGGCGAAGGTTCACCTTCTAACAGGATAAGAACCCTAAGTACACAGCCAAGACAAGACAGGAGTGGCTTTGGGACAAGTCTCTGAATGTCCTTGAGTTGCCCAGCCAGAGCCCGGACTTGAACATCTCTGGAGAGACCTGAGAGACCTGAAAATAGCTCTGCAGCAACGCTCCCCATCCAACCTGACAGAGCTTGAGAGGATCTGTAGAGAAGAATGAGAGAAACTCCCCAAATACAGGTGTGCCAAGCTTGTAGCATCATACCCAAGAAGACTTGAGGATGTAATCGCTGCCAAAGGTGCTTCAACAGACAGAGTACTGAGTAAAGAGACTGAATACTCATGTAAATGTGACATTTCAGATTTTTTAAAAATATATCTGCAAAAATACCTGAAAACGTGTTTTTGATTTGTCATTATGGGGTATTGTATGTAGATTGATGAGGGAAAAAAACTATTTTAATCAATTTTAGAATAAGGCTGTAATGTAATAAAATGTGGACAAAGTCAAGGGGTCTGAATACTTTCTGAATGCACTGTATCTGATGGCAAAAATTTAGTAGTGAATTGTATGAAGGGTAACTTCATCACCTCATGTGTGTCGCACAACAGAGAGACTAACCAATATAAATACTGTAGAACTCTGTGGAGTCACCAGCTCCCAAAACAGAGAGACTAACCAATAGAAATACTGTAGAACTCTGTGGAGTCACCAGCTTCCACTTTCACAACAGAGAGACTAACCAATAGAAATACTGTAGAACTCTGTGGAGTCACCAGCTCCCACAACAGAGAGACTAACCAATAGAAATACTGTAGAACTCTGTGGAGTCACCAGCTCCCACTTTCACAAGAGAGACTAACCAATAGAAATACTGTAGAACTCTGTGGAGTCACCAGCTCCCACTTTCACAACAGAGAGACTAACCAATAGAAATACTGTAGAACTCTGTGGAGTCACCAGCTCCCACAACAGAGAGACTAACCAATAGAAATACTGTAGAACTCTGTGGAGTCACCAGCTCCCACAACAGAGAGACTAACCAATAGAAATACTGTAGAACTCTGTGGAGTCACCAGCTCCCACTTTCACAACAGAGAGACTAACCAATAGAAATACTGTAGAACTCTGTGGAGTCACCAGCTCCCAAAACAGAGAGACTAACCAATAGAAATACTATAGAACTCTGTGGAGTCACCAGCTCCCACTTTCACAACAGAGAGACTAACCAATAGAAATACTATAGAACTCTGTGGAGTCAACAGCTCCCACTTTCACAACAGAGAGACTAACCAATAGAAATACTGTAGAACTCTGTGGAGTCACCAGCTCCCACTTTCACAACAGAGATACTAACCAATAGAAATACTGTAGACTCGTGAGCCAGAACTCTGTAGGTCACCAGCTTCACTTTCACAACAGAGAGACTAACCAATAGAAATACTGTAGAACTCTGTGGAGTCACCAGCTCCCACTTTCACAACAGAGATACTAACCAATAGAAATACTGTAGAACTCTGTGGAGTCACCAGCTTCCACTTTCACAACAGAGAGACTAACCAATAGAAATACTGTAGAACTCTGTGGAGTCACCAGCTTCCACTTTCACAACAGAGAGACTAACCAATAGAAATACTGTAGAACTCTGTGGAGTCACCAGCTTCCACTTTCACAACAGAGAGACTAACCAATAGAAATACTGTAGAACTCTGTGGAGTCACCAGCTCCCACTTTCACAACAGAGAGACTAACCAATAGAAATACTATAGAACTCTGTGGAGTCACCAGCTCCCACAACAACTGTTCTGGGGAACTATTGACAAGCTACATAATGTAAAAATGATGTGATGGGTGACATGAAGAACGCAATCTGCTTGATCTCTTAGCATGTTGCACAAGTTGACTGTACGTATTTACTTATAGTGTATTGGATGCAGTGTCGCAGCGGTCTAAGACACTGCATCGCAGTGCCAGAGGCGTCACTACAGACCCTGGATCGATCCCAGGCTGTGTGGCAGTCGGCCACGACCGGGAGACCCATGAGGCGTTTCCTCCGACACGTTGGTGCGGCTGGCGTCAGGGTCAAGGGGGGCAGTGTGTCAAGAAGCAGTGCGGCTTGGTTGGGTTGTGTTTCGGAGGACGCACGGCTCTCGACCTTCGCCTCTCCCGAGTCCGTACGGGAGTTACAGCGATGAGACAAGACTGGAACTACCAATATGGATACGACAAAATTAGGGGTAAAAAAAGTCAAAACGTCCAACAACAAAAAAGTATATTGATGATACGGGACAAAACGACCAACCCTATCACACACACCAACCCTGTCACACACACCGACCCTATCACACACACCAACCCTGTCACACACACCAACCCTAATACACACACCAACCCTAATACACACACCAACCCTATCACACACACCAACCCTATCACACACACCAACCCTATCACACACACCAACCCTATCACACACACCAACCCTATCACACACCAACCCTATCACACACCAACCCTAATACACACACCAACCCTATCACACACACCAACCCTATCACACACCAACCCTATCACACACACCAACCCTATCACACACACCAACCCTACATACACACACCAACCCTAATACACACACCAACCTATACTTACACAACCTATCACACACACCAACCCTATCACACACCAACCTATCACACACACCAACCCTGTCACACACACCGACCCTATCACACACACCGACCCTATCACACACACCAACCCTATCACACACACCAACCCTAATACACACACCAACCCTAATACACACCAACCTAATACACACCAACCCTAATACACCAACCCTATCACACACCAACCTATCACACACCAACCCTATCACACACACCAACCCTATCACACACACCAACCCTATCACACACACCAACCCCTGTCACACACCACCTATCACACACACCAACCCTATCACACACCACCTGTCACACCTATCACACACACCAAGCCTGTCACACACACCGACCCTATCACACCACCCTATCACACACCAACTATCACACACACCAACCTATCACACCCTACACCAGCCTAATACACACCAACCCTATCACACCAACCCTAATACACACCAACCCTAATACACACCAACCCTGTCACACACACCAACCCTGTCACACACACCTATCCACACCCTATCACACACACCAACCCTATCACACACACCAACCCTGTCACACACACCAACCCTAATACACACCAACCCTGTCACACACACCAACCCTAATCACCACACCAACCTGTCACACACAACCTAATACACACCAACCACATATCACACCAACCCTATCACACACCAACCCTATCACACACCAACCCTATCACACACACCAACCCTGTCACACACACCAACCTGTCACACACACCAACCCTGTCACACACACCACCCTATCACACACCAATCCTATCACACACCAGCCCTATCACACACACAACCTATCACACACACCAACCCTGTCACACACACCAACCCTATCACACACCAACCCTATCACACACACCAACCCTATCACACACACCAACCCTGTCACACACACCAACCCTATCACACACACCAACCCTATCACACACCAACCTGTCACACACGCAACCTGTCACACACACCAACCCTGTCACACACACCAACCCTATCACACACACCCAACCCTGTCACACACACCAACCCTGTCACACACACCAACCCTATCACACACCAACCCTATCACACACACCAACCCTATCACACACACCAACCCTAATACACACAACCTGAACCCTAGTCACACACACCAAGCCTATACACACACCAACCCTATCACACACACCAACCTGTACCACACCAACCTGTCACACACACCAACCCTGTCACACACACCAACCTCATCACACACCAACCCTATCACACACACCAACCCATCATACACACCAACCCTATCACACACCAACCCTGTCACACACACCAACCCTATCACACACACCAACCCTGTCACACACACCTATCCACCTAGCCTATCACACACCAGCCCTATCACACACCAACCCTGTCTACACACCAACCCTATCACACACACCAACCCTATCACACACACCAACCCTATCACACACACCAACCCTATCACACACCAACCCTGTCACACACACCAACCCTATCACACACACCAACCCTATCACACACACCAACCCTGTCACACCACACCAACCCTAATCACACACCAACCCTGTCACACACACCAACCCTATCACACACCAACCTAGTCACACCAACCCTGTCACACACACCAACCCTATACACACACCAACCCTGTCACACACACCAACCCTATCACACACCAGCCCTGTCATACACACCAACCCTGTCACACACACCAACCCTGTCACACACACCAACCCTAATACACACCAACCCTGTCACACACACCAACCCTGTCACACACACCAACCCTATCACACACACCAACCCTGTCATACACACCAACCCTGTCACACACACCAACCCTAATACACACACCAACCCTGTCACACCACACCAACCCTAATACACACACCACACCCTATCACACACCAACCCTATCACACACACCAACCCTATCACACACACCAACCCTGTCACACACACCAACCTAACACACACCAACCCTGTCACACACACCAACCCCATAATACACACCAACCCTGTCACACACACCAACCCTGTCACACACACCAACCCTATCTGCACACACACCAACCCTGTCATACACACCAACCCTGTCACACACACCAACCCTAATACACACACCAACCCTGTCACACACACCAACCCTAATACACACACCAACCCCTGTCACACACACCAACCCTATCACACACACCAACCCTATCACACACCAACCCCTATCACACACACCAACCCTGTCACACACCAACCCTAATACACCACACACCAGCCCTGTCACACCAACCCTGTCACACACACCAACCTAATACACACCAACCCTGTCACACACCAAACCTAATACACACCAACCCTAATACACACACCAACCCTATCACACACACCAACCTATCACCCACACACCAACCCTGTCACACACACCAACTATCACACACACCAACCTGTCACACACACCAACCCTAATACACACACACCAACCCTATCACACACCAACCCTATCACACACACCGACCCTGTCACACACACCAACCCTGTCACACACACCAACCCTAATACACACACCGACCCTGTCACACACACCAACCCTAATACACACCAACCCTGTCACACACACCAACCCTGTCACACACACCAACCCTATCACACACACCAACCCTGTCATACACCAACCCTGTCACACACACCAACCCTAATACACACACCAACCCCAGTCACACACACCAACCCTAATCACACACACCAACCCTGTCACACACACCAACCCTATCACACACACCAACCCTATCACACACCAACCCTATCACACACACCAACCCTGTCACACACCAACCCTAATACACACACCGACCCTGGGTCACACACACCAACCCTAATACACACACCAACCCCTAATACACACACCAACCCAGTCATCACACACACCAAGCCCTATCACACACACCAACCCTGTCGCACACACCAACCCTAATACACACACCAACCTAATACCTGCCCTGTCACACACACGACCAACCTGTCACACACACCGACCCTGTCACACACACCAGCCCTGTCACACACACCAACCCTGTCACACACACCGAACCTCTGTCACACACACCAACCTAATACACACCAGCCTGTCACACACACCAACCCTGTCACACACACCAACCCTGTCACACGCACCCAACCCTGTCACACACACCAACCCTGTCACACACACCAACCCTAATACACACACCAACCCTGATACACACACCGACCCTAATCACACACACCAACCCTACTCACACACACCGCCCTGTCACACGCACCACCCTATCGGCCACACACACCCCACCCTGTCACACACACCGACCCTAATCACACACACCGACCCTGTCACACAATAACTTCCAATCTCTAATCACACACACCAACCCCTAGTGCACACACACCGACCCCCGTCTACACACACCGACCCTGGGCACACACACCGACCCTGTCACACACACACCAACCCCAAGTCACACACACCGACCCTGTCACAACACACCGACTCCTGACACACACAACCGACCCTGTCACACACACCGACCCTGTCACACACACCAACCCTATCGCACACACCGACCCTGCATACACACCAACCCTGTCACACACACCGACCCTATCACACACACCGACCCTATCACACACACCGACCCTGTCACACACACCCTAACCCCTGTCACACACACACCAACCCTGTCACACACACCGACCCTGTCACACACACACCAACCCTGTCACACACACCGAACCCTGTCAGCTACTACTAACCAACCCTGTCACACACACCAACCCTATCACACACACCAACCCTAATACACCAACCCTGTCACACACCAACCCTGTCACACACACCAACCCTATCACACACAGCTTCAACCCTATCACACACACCAACCCTATCACACACACCAACCCTATCACACACACCAACCCTGTCACACACACCAACCCTATCACACACACCAACCCTGTCACACACACCAACCCTATCACACACACCAACCCTATCACACACACCAACCCTGTCACACACACCAACCCTGTCACACACACTCAACCCTAATACACACCAACCCTATCACACACCAACCCTATCACACACACCAACCCTATCACACACACCAACCCTGTCACACACACCAACCCTAATCACACACAACCAACCCTATCACACACAACCAACCCTATCACACACACCAACCCTATCACACACACCAACCCTGTCACACACCAACCCTGTCACACACACCAACCCTAATACACACCAACCCTGTCACACACACCAACCCTATCACACACACCAACCCTATCACACACACCAACCCTGTCACACACACCAACCCTATCACACACACCAACCCTATCACACACACCAACCCTATCACACACCAACCCTATCACACACACCAACCCTATCACACACACCAACCCTGTCACACACACCAACCCTGTCACACACACCAACCCTAATACACACACCACCAACCCCAATCACACACCAACCCTATCACACACACCAACCCTATCACACACACCAATCCTATCACACACCAACCCTATCACACACACCAACCCCTATCACACACCAACCCTGTCACACACCAACCCTATCACACACACCAACCCTCAATCACACACACCAACCCTGCCACACACACCAACCCTAATACACACACCAACCCCACACACCAACCCTGTCACACACACCAACCCTAATCACACACACCAACCCTATCACACACACCAACCCTGTCACAACACACCAACCCTATCACACACACCAACCTCTGTCACACACACCAACCCTAGTACACACACCAACCCTAATACACACACCAACCCTGTCACACACCAACCCTATCACACACACCAACCCTAATCACACACACCAACCCTATCACACACACCAACCCTGTACTACACACCAACCCTATCACACACACCAACCTAGTCACACACACCAACCCTATCACACACCAACCCTATCACACACACACCAACCCTATCACACACACCAACCCTAATACACACACCAACTTCCCACCATGCACACACCAACCCTATCACACACACCAACCCCTAACTACACACACCAACCCTGATACACACACACCAACCCTAATACACACACCAACCTACATGCATAGCCTATACTACACCAACCCTATCACACACCAGCCTAGCACACACCCAGCCTAGTACGCACACCAACCTATCACACACATTCAGACCCTATCACACACCAATCCTGTCACACACACTAACGCCTTTGAATACACACACCAGCCTGTCCTACATAGCCTATTACACACACCAACCCTATCTCACACACTAGCCTATACACACTCAACCCCTAATCACACACCAACCTGTCACACACACCAGCCTGTCACTACACTACTCACCTAACCCTAATACACACACCAACCCTATCACACACACTAACCCTATGTTACACACATCAACCATGTCCTGTCACACCACATCCAACTTCTTGTCACACACACCAACCCTAATACACACACTAACCCTGTCACACACATCAAGCCTAATACACATCACCCAGTCCTATCACACACACCAACCCTGGTCACACACACCAACCCTAATACACTACACCAATCCTGATCACACAACACCGACCCTAATAATACACACACCAATCCTATCACACGCACCAATCCCTATCACACACACCAATCCTATCACACACCAACCATGATCACACACTACCAGCCTTAATCACACACACCACCCATATCACACACACCAACTCTATTACACACACCAACCCACAATGCACACACCAACCCTATCACACCCAACCCTATCACACACCAACCCTGTCACACACACCAACCTGATACACCAACCTGTCACACACACCAACCCTGTCACACCGCAACCCTATCACACACCAATCCTATCACACACCAGCCCTATCACACACCAGCCCTGTCTGCACACACCAACCCTGTCACACACACCAAACCCTGTCACACACACTAACCTATCACACACACCAAACCCTGTCACACACACCAACTCCTATTATTACTACTACCAGCTCCTGTCACACACACCAGCCCTAATACACACACCAACCCTATCACACACACCAGCCCTAATCACACACACCAACCCTAGTCACACACACCAACCCTAATCACACACACCAACCCTAATACACACACACCAACCCTTGTCACACACACCAACCCTATACATAATACTGACCTTAATACACTACTAAATTTTGCATATATACTAAATTTTTGTTACACATATACTAAATTTTGTTACATATACTAAATTTTGTTACACATACTAAATTTTATTACATATATTTCAATTTTGTATTACATTACTAAATTTTGTTACATTAATTTTATTACATTCAAATTTTATTATATACTAAATTTTATTACATATACTAATTTTACCCTTATTGCATACTTCAATTTTGTTACATATAAATTTTGTTAAATTTTAATTTTATATATACTAAATTTTGTTACATATACTAAATTTTATTATACATACTACCCTTTGTTACATACATACTTCAATTTTGTTACATATACTTAAATTTTTGTTACATACTTTGTTACATATACTAAATTTTGTTACATATACTAATTTTATTGTTACATATACTAAATTTTATTACATATACTAAATTTTGTTACATATACTAAATTTTAGTTACATATACACCCTTTACTACCCTTTTGGTTACATACTAAATTTTGTTACATATACTTAAATTTTGTTACATACTAAATTTTGTATTACATATACTACCCTTTGTTACTAAATTTTATTACAGTATACTTAAATTTTATTACATATCTAATTTTATTACATTATTAAATACATATATCAATTTTATTACATATTACTTCAATTTTATTACAAATATACATACTAAATTTTGTTACATATACTAAATTTTATTACATACTAAATTTTATTACATACTAAATTTTATTACATATACTAATTTTATTACATATACTACCCTTGTTACATACTAAATTTTAAATTTTATTACATATACTAAATTTTGTTACATATTACTACTATTACATACTACCCTTGTTACATACTAAATTTTATTACATATATCTACCCTTGTTGCATTATACTAAATTTTGGGTTACATATACTAAACTTTATTACACTAAATTTTGCATACTACCCTTGTTACACATACTCAAATATTACACATTACTCAACTCTTGTTACATATTACTAAATTTCTAAGTTATACTATACTTTATTACACATACTAAATTCCTTATTACACATACTACCTTGTTACATATACTAAGTAATTCTTGTTACATA
>NW_027038725.1:0-36716 GCF_034236695.1 Oncorhynchus nerka
TTTGCCCTATCAAATTGTTCACATGATAAAATTGTCACTCTGGAGTCCGGGGTATACCCCATGGAAGTGACTCTCAGAGCCATTAGATCCTGGCGTCCACAGACTTGTTCTTCCAACGCATATCCTGGCAGCCTTGAAGCACTCAGGGCACGTTCCATTTGACACAAAGCTAGCCTTATTTTAAGCCATTCTCGCATCCTTAGCGCTGGAGAAAAAGGCTCGGGTTCTGTACGATAAAAGGGTTGGGACACGCTGTCTGTGAATATCTTAACCGTATATTCCTCCGGGTTGAATATGTACTGAAATATGGCCTCGCTTGTACACAGAAATCCTTTAAAACATTCGGGAGCCTCAAGCAAAATATCTTCCAGGCTTTTGGCGTTGGATTCATGACATGAGCTACAGAGCACTCCGATAATTCCCCTGGTAGACATATTTTAGATGTTTAAAATTCAGGTCTTAAAAAAATGGCTTGTTCTGGACATTTATAAAGCCTAGGCCCCCAGATACATAAGCCTGGACATTCCTGCTTCATAGATAACAACCATAAGGGGAGATAAAAACTGGGTGTACGCTCTCCCAAAAGTTCAAACACTCAAACACCCCCACACAACCAGACCCCTAGACATCAAACACCCTCCCCAGTTCAACCAGCCCCTAGACATCAAACAACACCCTCCCCAGTTCAACCAGCCCCCTAGACATCAAACACCACCCTCCCCAGTTCAACCAGCCCCCTAGACATCAAACAACACCCTCCCCAGTTCAACCAGCCCCCTAGACATCAAACAACACCCTCCCCAGTTCAACCAGCCCCCTAGACATCAAACAACACCCTCCCCAGTTCAACCAGCCCCCTAGACATCAAACAACACCCTCCCCAGTTCAACCAGCCCCCTAGACATCAAACAACACCCTCCCCAGTTCAACCAGCCCCCTAGACATCAAACAACCCTCCCCAGTTCCCAGCCCCCTAGACATCAAACAACACCCCCCAGTTCAACCAGCCCCCCTAGACATCAAACAACACCCTCCCCAGTTCAACCAGCCCCCTAGACATCAAACAACACCCTCCCCAGTTCAACCAGCCCCCTAGACATCAAACAACACCCTCCCCAGTTCAACCAGCCCCCCTAGACATCAAACAACAGCCTCCCCAGTTCAACCAGCCCCCTAGACATCAAACAACACCCTCCCCAGTTCAACCAGCCCCCTAGACATCAAACAACAGCCTCCCCAGTTCAACCAGCCCCCTAGACATCAAACAACACCCTCCCCAGTTCAACCAGCCCCCTAGACATCAAACAACACCCTCCCCAGTTCAACCAGCCCCCTAGACATCAAACAACACCCTCCCCAGTTCAACCAGCCCCCTAGACATCAAACAACACCTCCCCAGTTCAACCAGCCCCCTAGACATCAAACAACACCCCCCAGTTCAACCAGCCCCCTAGACATCAAACAACACCCTCCCAGTTCAACCAGCCCCCTAGACATCAAACAACACCCTCCCCAGTTCAACCAGCCCCCTAGACATCAAACAACACCCTCCCCAGTTCAACCAGCCCCCTAGACATCAAACAACACCCTCCCCAGTTCAACCAGCCCCTAGACATCAAACAACACCCTCCCCAGTTCAACCAGCCCCCAGACATCAAACAACACCCTCCCCAGTTCAACCAGCCCCCCTAGACATCAAACAACACCTCCCCAGTTCAACCAGCCCCCCTAGACATCAAACAACACCCTCCCCAGTTCAACCAGCCCCCCTAGACATCAAACAACACCCTCCCCAGTTCAACCAGCCCCCTAGACATCAAACAACACCCTCCCCAGTTCAACCAGCCCCTAGACATCAAACAACACCCTCCCCAGTTCAACCAGCCCCTAGACATCAAACAACACCCTCCCCAGTTCAACCAGCCCCCTAGACATCAAACAACACCCTCCCCAGTTCAACCAGCCCCCTAGACATCAAACAACAGCCTCCCCAGTTCAACCAGCCCCCCTAGACATCAAACAACACCCTCCCCAGTTCAACCAGCCCCCTAGACATCAAACAACACCCTCCCCAGTTCAACCAGCCCCTAGACATCAAACAACACCCTCCCCAGTTCAACCAGCCCCCAGACATCAAACAACACCCTCCCCAGTTCAACCAGCCCCCTAGACATCAAACAACACCCTCCCCAGTTCAACCAGCCCCCTAGACATCAAACAACACCCTCCCCAGTTCAACCATTCCCCTAGACATCAAACAACACCCTCCCCAGTTCAACCAGCACCCCTAGACATCAAACAACATTTTCCCCAGTTCAACCAGCCCCCTAGACATCAAACAACACCCTCCCCAGTTCAACCAGCCCCCTAGACATCAAACAACACCCTCCCCAGTTCAACCAGCCCCCTAGACATCAAACAACACCCTCCCCAGGAACAGCCCCCTAGACATCAAACAACACCCTCCCCAGTTCAACCAGCCCCCTAGACATCAAACAACACCCTCCCCAGTTCAACCAGCCCCCTAGACATCAACACCCTCCCCAGTTCAACCAGCCCCTAGACATCAAACAACATCCTCCCCAGTTCAACCAGCCCCCCTAGACATCAAACAACACCTCCCCAGTTCAACCAGCCCCCTAGACATCAAACAACACCCTCCCCAGTTCAACCATTCAAACAACACCCTCCCCAGTTCAACCAGCCCCCTAGACATCAAACAACAGGCCTACTTGTATCTTAAGCTATAAAATAACACTACCCTGTAACACGTGAACACAGGAACAGGGTTGTTCATATTCAGACATTACCGTCATCATGACGTAAAAATCAATCATTTTGACACATGCAGTATCCTATCTCTTCTGTTGTTATTAAATGGTGCTTTGTATCATCATTCTACTACTGTATAGCCTGGTTGTTGTTATTAAATGGTGCTTTGTATCAGTCATTCTACTACTGTATAGCCTGGTTGTTGTTATTAAATGGTGCTTTGTATCAGTCATTCTTCTACTGTATAGCCTGGTTGTTGTTATTAAATGGTGCTTTGTATCAGTCATTCTACTACTGTATAGCCTGCTGGTTGTTGTTATTAAATGGTGCTTTGTATCAGTCATTCTTCTACTGTATAGCCTGGTTGTTGTTATTAAATGGTGCTTTGTATCAGTCATTCTTCTACTGTATAGCCTGGTTGTTGTTATTAAATGGTGCTTTGTATCAGTCATTCTACTACTGTATAGCCTGGTTGTTAGTGTTGTTATTAAATGGTGCTTTGTATCAGTCATTCTACTACTGTATAGCCTGGTTGTTGATATTAAATGGTGCTTTGTATCAGTCATTCTACTACTGTATAGCCTGGTTGTTGTTATTAAATGGTGCTTTGTATCAGTCATTCTACTACTGTATAGCCTGGTTGTTGATATTAAATGGTGCTTTGTATCAGTCATTCTACTACTGTATAGCCTGGTTGTTGTTATTAAATGGTGCTTTGTATCAGTCATTCTACTACTGTATAGCCTGGTTGTTAGTGTTGTTATTAAATGGTGCTTTGTATCAGTCATTCTACTACTGTATAGCCTGGTTGTTAGTGTTGTTATTAAATGGTGCTTTGTATCAGTCATTCTACTACTGTATAGCCTGGTTGTTGTTATTAAATGGTGCTTTGTATCAGTCATTCTACTACTGTATAGCCTGGTTGTTAGTGTTGTTATTAAATGGTGCTTTGTATCAGTCATTCTACTACTGTATAGCCTGGTTGTTAGTGTTGTAAATATTATTTGTAACAGTGACTTGGGTCTTGTATAGCCTTTCTCTTCAAAGACAATTTGCAGCTTTTTTATCTACATTCTTATCAATAAAAACTTTGAAAGAATATTTAATTAATGGTCTCCATACTGGCCTGATTGACAGAGCTGCAATACTGATCTTAACCACAGAGTGGGGCTGTATTAAGAGGAACTGTTGTGAGACAGTTGTTGTATCCCAAACTGTGTGTTCGTGTTTGACATTCCTACACATTTGTGTGTATGTGTTACACTCTAGACTTGACATTGTTTACAATGCTGACATATGTGTATATAAAGAGGTACAGAATCATATGTAACTGAACCAACCACATATGGGTCTATAATGAGGTACAGAATACATGTGGAACTGAACCAACCACACATGGGTCTATAATGAGGTACAGAACACATATGGAACTGAACCAAGTCCACACATGGGTCTATAATGAGGTACAGAATACATATGTATCTATCTTAACCAACCACCCATGAGTCATGAGGTACAGAACACATCTATCTGAACCAAAGACAATGGATCTTGAGGTACAGAATACATTGTATCAACCAAAAACATGGGTCTAAAGAATATTTAATTAATGAACCAACCAAACTGGGTCTATAATGAGGCAGAATACATATGGAACTAACCAACCACACATGGGGCTGAAAATGAGGTACTGAACACATATCTATCTGAGACCAATCCCACATGGGTCTAATGAGGTACAGAATACATATGTATCTGAACCAACCACACATGGGTCTATAGTGAGGTACAGAATACATATGTATCTGAACCAACAACACATGGGTCTATAATGAGGTACAGAATACATATGGAACTGAACCAACAACACATGGGTCTATAATGAGGTACAGAATACATATGGAACTGAACCAACCACACATGGGTCGAAAATGAGGTACTGAACACATATCTATCTGAACCAACCACACATGGGTCTATAATGAGGTACAGAATACATATCTGAACCAACCACACATGAGTCTATAATGAGGTACATAACACATATCTATCTGAACCAACCACACATGGGTCTATAATGAGGTACAGAATACATATGTAACTGAACCAACCACACATGGGTCTATAGTGAGGTACAGAATCCATATGTAACTGAACCAACCACACATGGGTCTATAATGAGGTAGAGAACACATATCTATCTGAACCAACCACACATGGGTCTATAATGACGTACAGAATACATATATATCTGAACCAACCACACATGGGTCTATAATGAGGTACAGAATACATATCTAGCTGAACCAACCACACATGGGTCTATAATGAGATACAGAATACATATCTAGCTGAACCAACCACACATGGGTCTATAATGAGGTACAGAGCACATATCTATCTGAACCAACTATAGAACCACTGAAAGCTCCTGTTAGGGTTAGGGTTGTTAGAGTTAGGGTTAGGGTTGGGTCAGGATTGAGGATAGAGTTGGGTTAGGGTTGGGTTAGGGTTAGGGTTGAGGTAGGGTTTGGGTTGGGTCAGGGTTAAGGATAGGGCTAGGGTTTTGAATAGGGTTGGGTTGAAGCTAGGGTTAGGGTTAAGGATACAGTTGGGTTAGGGTTAGGGTTGAAGCTGGATTAGGGTTGGTTTGGGTTAGGGTTAGGTTTAGAGGTAGTGTTGGATTGGGGTTGGTGTTAGGGTTAGGGTTAGGGGTTAGATGTTAGGGTTTGAGTTGGGGTTGGGTTAGGGTTAGGGTTAAGGTAGGGTTAGGGTTAGGGTTAGGGTTAGGGTTAGAGTTGGGTTAGGGTTAGGGGAATTAGAGTTGGGGTTGGGTTAGGGTTAAGGTTGGGTTAGGGTTAGGGTTAGGGTTAGGGTTGGGGTTAGGGTTAGAGTTGGGGTTGGGTTAGCGTTATGGATATGGTTGGGTTAGGGTTGGATTAGGGTTGAGTTAGGTTGGGGTTAGGGTTGGGTTAGGGTTGGGTTGGTGTTCAGGTTAGGTTTTGGTTAGGGTTAGAGTTGGGTAGGGTTAGGGTTGAGTTAGGGTTTAAGGATAGGGTTAGGGTTGGGTTAGGGTAGGGGTTAGGGTTAGGATGGGGTTAAGGTTAGGGGTTAGGGTTGGATTAGGGTTGAGTTAGGTTGGGGTTAGGGTTGGGTTAGGGTTTGGGTTGGGTTAGGGTTAGGTTGGTTAGGAGGATAGGGTTAGGGTTGTGAATAGGGTTGGGTTTGTTAGGTTTAGGGTAGGTTGGGTTAGGATTAGAGTTGGGGTTGGGTTAGGGTTTGGTTAGGGTTAGGGTTGGGTTAGGTTGGGGTTAGGTTAGGGTTGGGTTAGAGTTGGATTAGGGTTGGATTAGGGTTGGGTTGGGTTAGGGTTTAGGGTTAGGATTGAGTTGTGTTAGGGTTAGGGTTGGTTTGGGTTATTGAGTTAGTTTGGGGTTAGTGTTGGGTTGGGTTAGGATTGGGTTAGGGTTAAGGATAGAGTTGGGTCTGGGTTAGGGTTGGGTTAGGGTTAGGTTAGTGTTGGGTTGGGTTAGGGTAGGTTTAGGGTTGGTGTTAAGGTTAGGGTTAGGGTTAGGTTAGGGTTGGGTTATGGTTGGGTTAGGGTTTAGGGTTAGGATAGAGTTGGGTTTGGGGTTGGGTTAGGGTTGGTTTAGGATTGGGTTAGGGTTGGTTTAGGGTTAGGGTTAGGTTAGTGTTGGGTTGGGTTAGGATTGGGTTAGGTTAAGGATAGAGTTGGGTTTGGGTTAGTGTTGGGTTAGGGTTGGGTTAGGGTTAGGATATAGTTGGGTTAGGGTTGGGTTAGTGTTGGGTTAGATTGTTTTAGGTTGGTTTGGGTTAGGTTAGGGTTAGGGTTGGGTTAGGATTAGGTTAGGGTTGGTTTAGGGTTAGGTTAGGTTAGGTTAGTGTTGGGTTAGGGTTAGGGATGGTTTAGGGTTAGGGTTAGGTTAGTGTTGGGTTGGGTTGAAGCCAGCATGTGGATGGACTTGAGAATAAGGTTGGAGGATATATAGTTAATTCTGTGACTGTATTGATTTGAGAATAAGGTTGAGGATATATGGTTAATTCTCTGACTGTATTGACTATAGAATAAGGTTGAGGATATATAGTTAATTCTCTGACTGTATTGACTTGAGAATAAGGTTGGATATATAGTTAATTCTCTGACTGTATTGACTATAGAATAAGGTTGAGGATATATAGTTAATTCTGACTATTGACTTGAGAATAAGTTTGAGGATATTAGTTAATTCTCTGACTGTATTGACTTAGAATAAGGTTTAGGATATATAGTTAATTCTCTGACTGTATTGACTATAGAATTGGTTTAGGATATATAGTTAATTCTTAATTGGGTCTGAAGAGGAGGTTAGGATCGGACCAAGATGCGGCGTGGTAAGTGTCCATGGTTGTTTATTTAAAAACATGAACTGAACACTTAGAATACGTGAACAAAACCGAAACAGGTGTGGCGAACAAACACAGACAGAAACAATCACCCACAAACACACAGTGAAACCCAGGCTACCTAAGTTAATTCTCAATCAGAGTAATGACACCTGCCTCTGAGAATAAGGTTGAGGATATATAGAAATTCCCAAAACCTAGAAAAACAAACATAGACAACCCACCCAATTGACTCACTGTATTGACCATACTAAATAAATACAAAACAAAGGAAATTAAGGTTAATTCTCTGACTGTATTGACTATAGAATAAGGTTTAGGATATATAGTTAATTCTCTGACTGTATTGACTATAGAATAAGGTTGAGGATATATAGTTAATTCTCTGACTGTATTGACTATAGAATAAGGTTGAGGATATATAGTTAATTCTCTGACTGTATTGACTATAGAATAAGGTTGAGGATATATAGTTAATTCTCTGACTGTATTGACTATAGAATAAGGTTGAGGATATATAGTTAATTCTCTGACTGTATTGACTATAGAATAAGGTTTAGGATATATAGTTAATTCTCTGACTGTATTGACTATAGAATAAGGTTTAGGATATATAGTTAATTCTCTGACTGTATTGACTATAGAATAAGGTTGAGGATATATAGTTAATTCTCTGACTGTATTGACTATAGAATAAGGTTGAGGATATATAGTTAATTCTCTGACTGTATGACTATAGAATAAGGTTGAGGATATATAGTTAATTCTCTGACTGTATTGACTATAGAATAAGGTTGAGGATATATAGTTAATTCTCTGACTGTATTGACTATAGAATAAGGTTGAGGATATATAGTTAATTCTCTGACTGTATTGACTATAGAATAAGGTTGAGGATATATAGTTAATTCTCTGACTGTATTGACTATAGAATAAGGTTGAGGATATATAGTTAATTCTCTGACTGTATTGACTATAGAATAAGGGTTAGGATATATAGTTAATTCTCTGACTGTATTGACTATAGAATAAGGTTTAGGATATATAGTTAATTCTCTGACTGTATTGACTATAGAATAAGGTTGAGGATATATAGTTAATTCTCTGACTGTATTGACTATAGAATAAGGTTGAGGATATATAGTTAATTCTCTGACTGTATTGACTATAGAATAAGGTTGAGGATATATAGTTAATTCTCTGACTGTATTGATCCAGTTGAATCCCATTTCTGGTCCTGTAAACAGAAACAGAACAACATACATGGAAATGAGTTCAACACGTTTTAATGTATTTTTAGTTTTAATCATGTTCATTTGTATCTCTCTGTATGACAGATTCTCAGTAGGTTTCCATGGTCCATTAACCTAACAGCCTGGCAGGTCTACACAGTGAGAGAGGGGTGGGGGGTAGAGAGAGGGGGAGGGAGGGAGGGAAGAGAGAGGGGAGAGAGAGAGAGAGAGAGAGAGAGAGGGGGGGAGAGAGGGAGTGAGAGAGAGAGAGAGAGAGAGAGAGAGAGAGAGAGAGAGAGAGAGAGAGAGAGAGAGAGAGAGAGAGAGGGGGTTCTTTAACCAGTTTGGCTCATTGGACAGGTCAGAGTCTATGTTTGTGAGAGATAGGGGAGTGTGGAGGCGGAGAGAGGAGCGAAGAGAGACAGAGGGAGAGACTACAGACATTATCACAACCTACCACTGGAGGAAGACAAATAAACAGTTTTTGTCTGTCATTCTTACATTCATGGTCACAAAACAATCCATTTTTATGTCTCTATTTGGTTTGGTCAGGGTGTGATGTGGGGTGGGCATTCTATGTTTTGTTTTCTATGTTTCTTTATTTCTATGTTTTGGCCAGGTATGGTTCTCAGTCAGGGACAGCTGTCTATCGTTGTCTCTGATTGGTTTTGGTCAGGGTGTGATGTGGGGTGGGCATTCTATGTTTGGTTTTCTATGTTTCTTTATTTCTATGTTTTGGCCAGGTATGGTTCAGGGACAGCTGTCTATCATTGTCTCTGATTGGTTAGGTCAGGGTGTGATGTGGGGTGGGCATTCTATGTTTTGTTTTCTGTTTCTTTATTTCTATGTTTTGGCCAGGTATGGTTCAGGGACAGCTGTCTATCATTGTCTCTGATTGGTTAGGTCAGGGTGTGATGTGGGGTGGGCATTCTATGTTTTGTTTTCTATGTTTCTTTATTTCTATGTTTTGGCTGGGTATGGTTCTCAGTCAGGGACAGCTGTCTATCGTTGTCTCTGATTGGTTAGGTCAGGGTGTGATGTTGGGTGGGCATTCTATGTTTTGTTTTCTATGTTTCTTTATTTCTATGTTTTGGCTGGGTATGGTTCTCAATCAGGGACAGCTGTCTATCGTTGTCTCTGATTGGGAACCATACTTAGGCAGCCCTTTCCCCTCCTTTCAGTGTGGGAAGTTAACTTTGTTAGTGGCTCTTTGCCCTGTAAGCTTCACAGTTTTTTTTTTTTTTTATAGAGCTCTGGTCAAAGTGGTGCACTATGTAGGCAATAGGGTGTTATAGCGCTCTGGTCAAAGTAGTGCACTATGTAGGCAATAGGGTGTTATAGAGCTCTGGTCTAAAGTAGTGCACTATGTAGGGAATAGGGTGTTATAGAGCGCTGGTCAAAGTAGTGCACTATGTAGGGAATAGACTTAAATGGGTGTAAAATAGAGCTCTGCTCAAAGTAGTGCACTACAGTATGTAGGGAATAGGGTGTTATAGAGCTCTGGTCAAAGTAGTGCATTATGTAGGGAATATGGTGTTATAGAGCTCTGGTCTAAAGTAGTGTACTACAGTATGTAGGGAATAGGGTGTTATAGAGCTCTGGTCTAAAGTAGTGTACTACAGTTTGTAGGGAATAGGGTGTTATAGAGCTCTGGTCAAAGTAGTGCACTATGTAGGGAATAGGGTGTTATAGAGCTCTGCTCAAAGTAGTGCACTACAGTATGTAGGGAATAGGCTGTTATAGAGCTCTGGTCAAAGTAGTGCACTATGTAGGCAATGGGGTGTGATAGAGCTCTGGTCAAAGTAGTGCACTATGTAGGGAATAGGGTGTTATAGAGCTCTGTTCAAAGTAGTGCACTATGTTGGGAATAGGGTGCAATAGAGCTCTGTTCAAAGTAGTGCACTATGTTGGGAATAAGGTATTATAGAGCTCTGTTCAAAGTAGTGCACTACAGTATGTAGGGAATAGGGTGTTATAGAGCTCTGGTCAAAGTAGTGTACTACAGTATGTAGGGAATAGGGTGTTATAGAGCTCTGTTCAAAGTAGTGTACTACAGTATGTAGGGAATAGGGTGTTATAGAGCTCTGGTCAAAGTAGTGTACTACAGTATGTAGGGAATAGGGTGTTATAGAGCTCTGGTCAAAGTAGTGTACTACAGTATGTAGGGAATAGGGTGTGATAGAGCTCTGGTCAAAGTAGTGCACTATGTAGGGAATAGGGTGTTATAGAGCTCTGTTCAAAGTAGTGCACTATGTTGGGAATAAGGTATTATAGAGCTCTGTTCAAAGTAGTGCACTACAGTATGTAGGGAATAGGGTGTTATAGAGCTCTGTTCAAAGTAGTGTACTACAGTATGTAGGGAATAGCGTGTTATAGAGCTCTGGTCAAAGTAGTGTACTACAGTATGTAGGGAATAGGGTGTTATAGAGCTCTGGTCAAAAGTAGTGAACTATATAGGGAATAGGGTGTCATAGAGCTCTGTTCAAAGTAGTGTACTCTATAGGGAATAGGCTGCCACTTTGGGACAGAAACTCGAACTTGAATCACTGGTCTTGGAAACTGCTAGTTGTTCATACGGTGTTGTTATTAATGATTAACCTTGAAATGCAGTGGTCTGAATCAGGGTCACACAGTGTTTGTTGGAAGTTTTAAACACACGGTTCTGGGCTTAAAGAAAGAAGACACCGGTACCATGTCAGATATGGAGTTGAAATGGATTCCATGTTGAGTTGCATCCCAATATTACACTTTATATACATCATAGAAGACTGAAATATATTTCATGTTGAGTTGCATCCCAAAATATTCACTTTATATACATCACAGATGACTGAAATATAACAAAACCATTTGGCAGAGAAACACCGGATTTTCGGCGTTAAAAAACTATTAATGTTTATTCATTATAAAAATATGAATAACATTCCACCATGAGGTCACTAGGTAATAATGATACAATATGAATAACATTCCACCATGAGGTCACTAGGTAATAATGATACAATATGAATAACATTCCACCATGAGGTCACTAGGTAATAATGATACAATATGAATAACATTCCACCATGAGGTCACTAGGTAATAATGATACAATATGAATAACATTCCACCATGAGGTCACTAGGTAATAATGATACAATATGAATAACATTCCACCATGAGGTCACTAGGTAATAATGATACAATATGAATAACATTCCACCATGAGGTCACTAGGTAATAATGATACAATATGAAAAACATTCCACCATGAGGTCACTAGGTAATAATGATACAATATGAATAACATTCCACCATGAGGTCACTAGGTAATAATGATACAATATGAATAACATTCCACCATGAGGTCACTAGGTAATAATGATACAATATGAATAACATTCCACCATGAGGTCACTAGGTAATAATGATACAATATGAATAACATTCCACCATGAGGTCACTAGGTAATAATGATACAATATGAATAACATTCCACCATGAGGTCACTAGGTAATAATGATACAATATGAATAACATTCCACCATGAGGTCACTAGGTAATAATGATACAATATGAAAAACATTCCACCATGAGGTCACTAGGTAATAATGATACAATATGAATAACATTCCACCATGAGGTCACTAGGTAATAATGATACAATATGAATAACATTCCACCATGAGGTCACTAGGTAATAATGGTAAAATATGAATAACATTCCACCATGAGGTCACTAGGTAATAATGATACAATATGAATAACATTCCACCATGAGGTCACTAGGTAGTAATGGTACAATATGAATAACATTCCACCATGAGGTCACTAGGTAATAATGATACAATATGAATAACATTCCACCATGAGGTCACTAGGTAATAATGGTACAATATGAATAACATTCCACCATGAGGTCACTAGGTAATAATGATACAATATGAATAATATTCCACCATGAGGTCACTAGGTAATAATGGTACAATATGAATAACATTCCACCATGAGGTCACTAGGTAATAATGATACAATATGAATAACATTCCACCATGAGGTCACTAGGTAATAATGGTACAATATGAATAACATTCCACCATGAGGTCACTAGGTAATAATGATACAATATGAATAACATTCCACCATGAGGTCACTAGGTAATAATGATACAATATGAATAACATTCCACCATGAGGTCACTAGGTAATAATGGTACAATATGAATAACATTCCACCATGAGGTCACTAGGTAATCTGACTGCAGGAAAGCAGTAGCTACACAGCGATGTTATTGGAAACACAAGGATTTTCTGGTAAACAGGTTAAACTGGGTTTCTGATGATGCTGACATGGGGTCAGAGCTACTAAACTTTAACAGAAATGATGGAGTCCTAAATTAATCAGTAACAAAAATTACACAAAGTTTCCTGACATTGGGGAGGTGAATAAACGGTTCCCAAGGTTTCATTCTCAACACAAAGGAAACTCTCACTGACTTGACATGTTCTGGTTTTGAATTCAGGCTGCAAGGTAAGAATCCTACCAGGGATTATTCATGTAGGATGTTGGTAGAAAGTTGAAGATACAGAGCCACTTGTCATCAGAAAGGTACTCTCTCAGCAGAACCGAAAATATTTCAATGACTTGACATCTTCTGGTTGTGAATTCAGGCTACAAGGTAAGACTTTTCCCAGGGATTATTGTAAAGTGTGAAGAGAAATTAAATGTATGGTGTAATTTTAGTTTAGTGAATGACAGTAAAACACTCAGATGTAACAGTCCATTTCACCTGGGACAGCTACGTGACAGTTCAATCATACAAAATGGCGCTAACTGGGGCATAGGCAAGTCACATTCAATAACATGTTGTTCATATAGCTAACTGGGTGTAGTCAAGTCACATTCAATAACATGTTGTTCATATAGCTAACTGGGTGTAGTCAAGTCACATTCAATAACATGTTGTTCATATAGCTAACTGGGTGTAGTCAATGAAATGAAAAAAAAACATATTGTTCATATATTCGTATATTGTGGATATTTTACAATTTGTATATTTATTCATGTATTATAGTTCAATGACATGTTGGATCTCTGTTTAGGGGTCATTGCCCTGAAAATGAGTCTCTCTGGGGAGAGAGAGGAGGGCGGCCATGCCTCGAAAATGAGTCTCTCTGGGGAACATGACACCAAAGCTAAGAGGTGAGATTACAATTTTGTTTAAGAATTTATGAAGAGTTTATATCCATAATTTTTTCACATTTGTGTTTTTTCATCAGAAATGAAGTCTTCTTGGTACCTTCATGTGTAAAATATTACTGTTCTAAGATTCATAGATTTGAGTGTCTGATACTTTCCCCTAAACGTCAACTGAGCGGTGCAGAGACACCATTCAAATGTGTGCAGATTCATCACATCTTCAGCTGGAAACACTAAGTGATGTTGTCCATCTGTGACCAAAGAGAAAGTGGTCTTAGTTCAATTCTATGAAATGATTTAGTATTTATTTTCATTTTGGGGGCTGAACATCACAGCGAATATTGTTACATCACAGCGGATATTGTTACATCACAGCGAATATTGTTACATTCTCTAGATTCTCAAGTTTAATTTGATCTATAGAGCCCCACAGTGGAGGTGTCATAATACCCATAACACCTAGCGGTCAAACAGGGAAATGGTTCCAATAGTTTTATAGAGCCCCACAGTGGAGGTGTCATAATACCCATAACACCTAGCGCTCAAACAGGGAAATGGTTCCAATAGTTTTATAGAGCCCCACAGTGGAAGTGTCATAATACCCATAACACCCAGCGGTCAAACAGGGAAATGGTTCCAATAGTTTTATAGAGCCCCACAGTGGAAGTGTCATAATACCCATAACACCTAGCGCTCAAACAGGGAAATGGTTCCAATAGTTTTATAGAGCCCCACAGTGGAGGTGTCATAATACCCATAACACCTAGCGGTCAAACAGGGAAATGTTTCCAATAGTTTATAGAGCCCCACAGTGGAGGTGTTATAGTACCCATAACACCTAGCGGTCAAACAGGGAAATGTTTCCAATAGTTTATAGAGCCCCACAGTGGAGGTGTTATAGTACCCATAACACCTAGCGGTCAAACAGGGAAATGGTGCCAATAGTTTTATAGAGCCCCACAGTGGAGGTGTCATAGTACCCATAACACCTAGCGGTCAAACAGGGAAATGTTTCCAATAGTTTATAGAGCCCCACAGTGGAGGTGTTATAGTACCCATAACACCTAGCGGTCAAACAGGGAAATGTTTCCAATAGTTTTATAGAGCCCCACAGTGGAGGTGTTATAATACCCATAACACCTAGCGGTCAAACAGGGAAATGGTTCCAATAGTTTTATAGAGCCCCACAGTGGAGGTGTCATAATACCCATAACACCTAGCGGTCAAACAGGGAAATTGTTCCAATAGTTTTATAGAGCCCCACAGTGGAGGTGTCATAATACCCATAACACCTAGCGGTCAAACAGGGAAATTGTTCCAATAGTTTTATAGAGCCCCACAGTGGAGGTGTTAGAGGGAATTGTAGAAACACTTGAGCCTTTTGGATGGACACTTCTAATGTAACAAAATAATCAGTGGTGCTGCAGTGGTGCTGCAGTGGTGCCTGGTGGGGAAGACATGGTACAACACAGTGAAGACATGCCTGGGTAATATCATGGGGAAGACATACAACACATGTGTTGTGATAATGGGGAAGTGGGTAATATCACTGGGGAAGACATGTTACAACACATGTGTTGTGATAATATAATAGTGGGTAATAATATCACATGTGTTGTGATAATAGGGGTAATAAGACATGTTACAACACATGTGTTGTGATAATAGTGGGTAATATCACTGGGTAATATCACTGGGGAAGACATGTTACACACATGTGTTGTGATAATAGTGGGTAATATAGTGGGTAATATCACTGGGGAAGACATGTTACACCACATGTGTTGTGATAATAGTGGGTAATATAGTGGGTAATATCACTGGGGAAGACATGGTACAACACATGTGTTGTGATAATTGCATTGTTTGCTCTATAACCTGCTAGTTCATATGCTTTGCAACCATGATATATAAGCCTAAGGCCCAGACAATAAGAAGACACAGTGGCAGATGCAATTCAACCACACCTTTGTTTCATCACTAAATCAGAGAGTCTGTAATAGTGGAGTCCACAACACATATTGCATTTAACAGACATCTAAAAGATACCAACAACTATTTAGTCTCATCAACGTAAGCTACATATGTGGCAGTCCATGGTTCTGATGTATGTGTGTGTGTGTGTGTGTGTGTGTGTGTGTGTGTGTGTGTGTGTGTGTGTGTGTGTGTGTGTGTGTGTGTGTGTGTGTGTGTGTGTGTGTGTGCATGCGTGTGTGTGTGTGTTCAGCAGATTTCTCTACTTGTTGTTGATGTTGAAATTCAACACACGGACACTTGAAGTCAAACTTAAATGAATCATTTAGTTAACTGGAGAGGTTTAAACGACCTCAATGCACCACAGTAGAGAAGAGATAGCACCCTGTCACAGTCACCTGCATGGACCAAAACAGAGTGAGAGAAGAGATAGCACCCTGTCACAGTCACCTGCATGAACCAAAACAGAGTGAGAGAAGAGATAGCACCCTGTCACAGTCACCTGCATGAACCAAAACAGAGTGAGAGAAGAGATAGCACTGCCAGAGTGAGAGAAGAGATAGCACCCTGTCACAGTCACCTGCATGAACCAAAACAGAGTGAGAGAAGAGATAGCATCCTGTCACAGTCACCTGCATGAACCAAAACAGAGTGACAGAAGAGATAGCACCCTGTCACAGTCACCTGCATGAACCAAAACAGAGTGAGAGAAGAGATGGCACCCTGTCACAGTCACCTGCATGAACCAAAACAGAGTGAGAGAAGAGATGGCACCCTGTCACAGTCACCTGCATGAACCAAAACAGAGTGAGAGAAGAGATAGCACCCTGTCACAGTCACCTGCATGAACCAAAACAGAGTGAGAGAAGAGATAGCACCCTGTCACAGTCACCTGCATGAACCAAAACAGAGTGAGAGAAGAGATGGCACCCTGTCACAGTCACCTGCATGAACCAAAACAGAGTGAGAGAAGAGATGGCACCCTGTCACAGTCACCTACATGAACCAAAACAGAGTGACAGAAGAGATTCTCTTCAGCAACGAAATTCCAGAAGAACAAAACGGTCTATCACCCTGTCATACTGTTTCATTTGTTATATTTTTATTTCACCTTTATTTAACCAGGTAGGCTAGTTGAGAACACCTTTATTTAACCAGGTAGGCTAGTTGAGAACACCTTTATTTAACCAGGTAGGCTAGTTGAGAACACCTTTATTTAACCAGGTAGGCTAGTTGAGAACACCTTTATTTAACCAGGTAGGCTAGTTGAGAACATGTTCTCATTTGCAACTGCGACCTGGCCAAGTTAAAGCATAGCAGAGTGATCAGACAACACAGAGTTACACATGGAGTAAACAATTAACAAGTCAATAAATACTGTACATACCTTTATTTTATGTCCTCGGCTACTTGGCTAAAAAGCTTGGTTCGCAACTTTCGCTAGTTAACTATTAAACATTAGCCGTCTACATCTAGCTACATATTGAACTTCCATCCTCTCAGGTCAGGGGCGCAATGTATGAATTAATGATTAGTTCAGAATCAGATTTATAATCATTAGCCAGTACGGAGAATTAAGTAAAACCACAAGTCCAAATTCCTATCTCCATCTCCATGCCTCACAAAGAAGGGCACTTATTGGTAGATGGGAAAAACAAAAGCAGACATTGAATATGATTTTGAGCCTGGTGAAGTTATTATTAATTACACTTTGGATGGTGAATCAATACACCCAGTCACTACAAAGATACAGGCGTCTTCCTAACTTAGTTGCCGGAGAGGAAGGAAACCTCTCATTGATTTCAGCATGAGGCCAATGGTGACTTAAAAACAGTTACAGAGTTTAATAGCTGTGATAGGAGAACACTGAGGATGGATCAACAACTCTGATCCAGTAGTGAGTCATTTAGCAGGCGCTCTGATCCAGCAGTGAATCATTTAGCAGACGCTCTGATCCAGTAGTGAGTCATTTAGCAGACTCTCTGATCCAGTAATGAGTCATTTAGCAGGCGCTCTGATCCAGCAGTGAATCATTTAGCAGACGCTCTGATCCAGTAGTGAGTCATTTAGCAGACGGTCTGATCCAGTAGTGAGTAATTTAGCAGGCGCTCTGATCCAGTAGTGAGTCATTTAGCAGACGCTCTGATCCAGTAATGAGTCATTTAGCAGACGCTCTGATCCAGTAATGAGTCATTTAGCAGACGCTCTGATCCAGTAGTGAGTATTTTAGCAGACGCTCTGATCCAGTAGTGAGTCATTTAGCAGGCCCTCTGATCCAGTAGTGAGTCATTTAGCACACTCTCTGATCCAGTAATGAGTCATTTAGCAGACGCTCTGATCCAGTAATGAGTCATTTAGCAGACGCTCTGATCCAGTAGTGAGTCATTTAGTAGACTCTCTGATCCAGTAGTGGGGGACCTGATCCTAGATCATAATGAATAAGATTACATGGAGAGGGGGGACCTGATCCTAGATCATAATGAATCAGATTACATGGAGAGGGGGGACCTGATCCTAGATCATAATGAATCAGATTACATGGAGAGGGGGACCTGATCCTAGATCATAATGAATCAGATTACATGGAGAGGGGGACCTGATCCTAGATCATAATGAATCAGACTAGATGGAGAGGGGGACCTGATCCTAGATCATAATGAATCAGATTACATGGAGAGGGGGGACCTGATCCTAGATCATAATGAATCAGATTACATGGAGAGGGGACCTGATCCTAGATCATAATGAATCAGATTACATGGAGAGGAGGACCTGATCCTAGATCATAATGAATCAGATTACATGGAGAGGGGACCTGATCCTAGATCATAATGAATCAGATTACATGGAGAGGGGGACCTGATCCTAGATCATAATGAATCAGATTACATGGAGAGGGAGACCTGATCCTAGATCATAATGAATCAGATTACATGGAGAGGGGGGACCTGATCCTAGATCATAATTAATCAGATTAAATGGAGAGGGGGGACCTGATCCTAGATCATAATTAATCAGATTACATGGAGAGGGGGACCTGATCCTAGATCATAATGAATCAGATTAGATGGAGAGGTGGACCTGATCCAGATCATAATGAATCAGATTAGATGGACAGGAGGAGCTGATCCTAGATCATAATGAATCAGATTACATGGAGAGGGGGGACCTGATCCTAGATCATAATGAATCAGATTACATGGAGAGGGAGACCTGATCCTAGATCATAATGAATCAGATTACATGGAGAGGGGGGACCTGATCCTAGATCATAATTAATCAGATTACATGGAGAGGGGGGACCTGATCCTACATCATAATGAATCAGATTACATGGAGAGGGGGACCTGATCCTAGATCACAATGAATCAGATTACATGGAGAGGGGGAGACCTGATCCTAGATCATAATGAATCAGATTAGATGGAGAGGGGGAGCTGATCCTAGATAGTAATGAATCAGATTAGATGGAGAGGTGGACCTGATCCTAGATCATAATGAATCAGATTAGATGGACAGGAGGAGCTGATCCTAGAGCAACGCTCCTCTTCTGGGACACTGCCTTTATGAAACAGAACACATAGTTGTAAAGTCTAGTTACAGCAGGTGTTTACTGCCATCTAGTGGAAGATACCAATACAACACTTTATTATCAGGGTGGGGAGGCGGCTGAGCTGAAACTGAAAGTAAAGTTGTTCTTTTGTTCAGGATCCATTTTGAGACGACAGAGCAGAAAAGACTATATGGAGATTATTGAAAAATAAAGTAAGTATTTCTGAACAATAATCTATTCTAATGGACAGAATAAGATAATTAATACCTGGAATGAGATATTACTATTTAGTAGAACTGCTACTTGAGCTGAGTTGCTGACAGACAGCAGATTTCAAAGTGTAAACTAATCAGTAGGCCGACATGTTATCAGTAAAACGTCTGGTAAAGATGGTGGAAGAGCTTTTCAATTATATGATTTTATGTTTATCTCAGGGTTTCTGAATCCTTTTGTTCTTACCAGCACTTACACTCCTGATTCAACTAATCATCACATATTTTAAAATAATTTAATATTCGAGGCAAACAAATGAACATTCTCAAATGAAAACCCTTTGGGTTTGTAGGACTGCTTACAATTATTAAAGTCCTACAGTAACTCACATCTTGGAGAAAAAAACACAGCTAAACTTGGTTTCGAGTAAATTAATGTTTATCAAAAATAATGTAAGAGAGATGTCTTGAAGAAACGCGTCTGGGTTTAGAACTCAGTGTCTCAGTGCCCTGCGCGACAGTGGGAGTATCGTTTTGCATGGCCCGGTGCTACAGCTGAGTGGACATATAATTTATGGACCAATGGAATGGTCTAAAATGCTTAAACTCTGCTCCCCCGGGGAGCCGGGCAATGCACAACTAATTCCCCCAGTGACCGTTACTTTATTTCCTGATATGAAATGGAAAGTAATTTTGTAGCTGACGCAGTTCCAGAATGTCTGTTGAAACTGTGTCTCATATGGAACGTTAGAACAGTGGTGGAAACAGAACTCAGTTCCAGAATGTCTGTTGAAACTGTGTCTCATATGGAACGTTAGAACAGTGGTGGAAACAGAACTCAGTTCCAGAATGTCTGTTGAAACTGTGTCTCATATGGAACGTTAGAACAGTGGTGGAAACAGAACTCAGTTCCAGAATGTCTGTTGAAACTGTGTCTCACATGGAACGTTAGAACAGTGGTGGAAACAGAACTCAGTTCCAGAATGTCTGTTGAAACTGTGTCTCATATGGAACGTTAGAACAGTGGTGGAAACAGAACTCAGTTCCAGAATGTCTGTTGAAACTGTGTCTCATATGGAACGTTAGAACAGTGGTGGAAACAGAACTCAGTTCTCAAACTGGAGTAAAAGTAAAGATTCCTTAATAGAAAATGACTCAAGTAAAAGTGAAAGTCACCCAGTAAAATACTACTTCAGGAAAAGTCTAGAAGTATTTGGTTTTAAATATAATTAAATATCAAAAGTAAAAGTAAAGTTGTAATAATTGAAAACTCCTTATATTAAGAAAACCAGACTGCACAATGTTCTTGTTATTTTAATTTATGGATAGCCAGGGTCACACTCCAACACTCAGACACCATTTAAAAACAAAGCATTTGTGTTTAGTGAGTCCTCCAGATCAGAGGCATTAGGGATGACCAGCGATGTTCTGTTGATAATTGTGCAAATTGGACAATTTTCTGTCCTGCTAAGCATTCAAAATGTAATGAGTACCTTTGGCTGTCAGGGAAAATATACGGAGTAAAAAGTACATCATTCTATTTATGAATGTAGTGAAGTGAAAGTAAAAGTTGTTCAAAAATATAAATAGTAAAGTAAAGGACAGATACCCACAAAAACTACTGAAGTAGTACTTTAAAGTATTTTACTGAAGTACTTTACACCACTGCATTAGAAGACAGATAAATGTGTTGATTTGAAGGAAATTCTATTCTACTGTATCTTAGTCTATGCATTACTCATCTCATATGTATATACTGTAATCTATTCTACTGTATCTTAGTCTATGCATTACTCATCTCATATGTATATACTGTAATCTATTCTACTGTATCTTAGTCTATTCATTACTAATCTCATATGTATATACTGTATTCTATACTATTCTACTGTATCTTAGTCTATGCATTACTCATCTCATATGTATATACTCTATTCTATTCTACTGTATCTTAGTCTATGCATTACTCATCTCATATGTATATACTGTATACTATTCTACTGTATCTTAGTCTATGTATTACTCATCTCATATGTATATACTCTATTCTATTCTACTGTATCTTAGTCTATGTATTACTCATATCATATGTATATACTGTATTCTATACTATTCTACTGTATTTTAGTCTATGCCGCTCTGACATTGTGACCAATAACATTTGATTTGATTTAGATTAGGTGATATACACTACATGACCAAAAGTATGTGGACACTTGCTAGTCGAACATCTCATTCCAAAATCATAGGCATTCCTATGGAGTTGGTCCCCCTTTGCTGCTATAACAGCCTCCACTCTTCTGGGAAGACTTTCCACTAGATGTTGGAACATTGCTGCGGGGACTTGCTTCCGTTCAGCCACAAGAGCATTAGGGAGGTCGGGCACTGATGTTGGGTGATTGGGCCTGGCTCGCAGTCGGCATTCCAATTCATCCCAAAGGTGTTCAATGGAGTTGAGGTCAGGGCTCTGTGCAGGCCAGTCAAGTTCTTCCACACCGATCTCGACAAGCCATTACTGTATGGACCTCGCTTTGTGCACGGGGATATTGTCATGCTGAAACTGGAAAGGGCCTTCCCCAAACTGCCCAAGACTATTTTTCCTCCGCCACCAAACTTTACAGTTGGCACAATGCATTCGGACAGGAAGCGTTTTCCTGGCATCCACCAAACCCAGATTCCACTGCTCCAGAGTCCAATGGCAGCGAGCTCTACACCACTCAAGCCGATGCTTGGCATTGCGCAAGGTGATCTTGTGTGCGGCTGCTTGGCCATGGAAATCCATTTCATGAAGCTCCCGATGAACAGTTATTTTGCTGACATTGCAGTTTGGAACTCGGTAGTGAGTGTTGCAACCGAGGACAGATCATTTTTATGTGCTTCCACACTTGGCGAGCCAGTCCTCTGAGCTTGAGTGGCCTACCACTTCACTGTTGAGCCGTTGTTGCTCCGAGACGTTTCCACTTCACAATAATAGCACTTACAGTTGACCGGGGCAGCTCTAGCAGGGCAGATATTTGACAAACTGACATGTTGGAAAGGTGGCATCCTATGACGGTGCCACGTTGAAAGGCACTGAGATCTTCAGTTAGGTCATTCTACTGCCAATGTTTGTTTATGGAAATTGCATGGCTGGCTGTCCGACTTTATACACCTGTCAGCAACTGGTGTGGCTGAAATAGAATCCACTAATTTGAAGGGGTGTCCACATATGTTTGCATATACAGTGTAGATTCTCTGTCCTGCTACTGGTAGGACTATAACATTATGTGAACTGATCTGAACAGGTTTAGGCTGGTCATCGATGACATGTATGCTATATCTGAGGTATAGACTTTCATCTGCATATCACTAACAAACTGCTAGTATACATTATAACCTAGTCTACTTTACATAATATAAAATCTACATATCACTAACAACCCCACTACTATACATTATAACCTAGCCTACTTTACATAATATAAAATCTACATATCACTAACAACCCCACTACTATACATTATAACCTAGCCTACTTTACATAATATAAAATCTACATATCACTAACAACCCCACTACTATACATTATAACCTAGCCTACTTTACATAATATAAAATCTACATATCACTAACAACCCCACTACTATACATTATAACCTAGCCTACTTTACATAATATAAAATCTACATATCACTAACAACCCCACTACTATACATTATAACCTAGCCTACTTTACATAATATAAAATCTACATATCACTAACAACCCCACTACTATACATTATAACCTAGCCTACTTTACATAATATAAAATCTACATATCACTAACAACCCCACTACTATACATTATAACCTAGTCTACTTTACATAATATAAAATCTACATATCACTAACAACCCCACTACTATACATTATAACCTAGTCTACTTTACATAATATAAAATCTACATATCACTAACAACCCCACTACTATACATTATAACCTAGCCTACTTTACATAATATAAAATCTACATATCACTAACAACCCACTACTATACATTATAACCTAGCCTACTTTACATAATATAAAATCTACATATCACTAACAACCCACTACTATACATTATAACCTAGTCTACTTTACATAATATAACATCTACATATCACTAACAACCCACTACTATACATTATAACCTAGTCTACTTTACATAATATAACATCTACATATGACTAACAACCCCACTACTATACATTATAATCTAGTCTACTTTACATAATATAACATCTACATATCACTAACAACCCACTACTATACATTATAACCTAGTCTACTTTACATAATATAACATCTACATATCACTAACAACCCACTACTATACATTATAACCTAGTCTACTTTACATAATATAACATCTACATATCACTAACAACCCCACTACTATACATTATAACCTAGTCTACTTTACATAATATAACATCTACATATCACTAACAACCCCACTACTATACATTATAACCTAGTCTACTTTACATAATATAACATCTACATATCACTAACAACCCACTACTATACATTATAACCTAGTCTACTTTACATAATATAACATCTATATATCACTAACAACCCACTACTATACATTATAACCTAGTCTACTTTACATAATATAACATCTACATATCACTAACAACCCCACTACTATACATTATAACCTAGTCTACTTTACATAATATAACATCTACATATCACTAACAACCCACTACTATACATTATAACCTAGCCTACTTTACATAATATAAAATCTACATATCACTAACAACCCACTACTATACATTATAACCTAGTCTACTTTACATAATATAACATCTATATATCACTAACAACCCCACTACTATACATTATAACCTAGTCTACTTTACATAATATAACATCTACATATCACTAACAACCCACTACTATACATTATAACCTAGCCTACTTTACATAATATAACATCTACATATCACTAACAACCCCACTACTATACATTATAACCTAGTCTACTTTACATAATATAACATCTACATATCACTAACAACCCACTACTATACATTATAAAAGCCTACTTTACATAATATAACATCTACATATCACTAACAACCCACTACTATACATTATAACCTAGTCTACTTTACATAATATATCATGATCATCCCACTACTATACATTATAACCTAGAAACTTTACATAATATAACAATCACTAACAACCCCAGGTACTATACATTATAACCTAGTCACTACATAAAACTCCATATCACTAAAACCTACTATACATTATAACCTAGCCTAATACATAATATAACATCTACATATCACTAACAACCCACTACTATACATTATAACCTAGTCTACTTTACATAATATAACATCTACATATTAACAACCCCATTATACACACTAACATCTACTTTACTAATATACCTAGTCTACTATACATAATATAACATCTACATATCACTAACAACCCACTACTATATAATAGCCTACTAACATAATATAACTATCACTATCACTAACAACCCACTACTATACATTATAACCTAGCCTACTACATAATATAACATACATATCACTAACAACCCACTACTATACATTATAACAGGACCTACTTTATAATATAACATTATCACTAACCGGGTGGAGACTACTATACATAACATAAGATGTTCATAATATCACTAACAACCCACTACTATACATTATAACCTAGTCTACTTTACATAATATAACATCAACATAACAACCCCTAACAATAAACTACTTATAATATAACATTACATATCACTACAACCTACTACTACATTATTAGTCTACTTTAATATAACATCTAAATATCACTAAAAACCCCACTACTATACATTATAACCTAGCCCTACTACTGAGACATACCTAATATAACATACTGTCTAATAACCCCACTAACAAACAGTACATAATATACATTATTATTACATTATAACCGGGATGGGGATGTTGTCTACTTTATAATAATATAACATATCACTTTAACAACCCCACTTACTATTACATTATAATTATTATTGTCTACTTTACATAATATAACATCTACAATCACTAACATTACCCATTACTATACATTATAATTAGTTGCTTTACATAATATAACATATCACTAACAAACACTACTATACATTATAATTATCTACTTTACATAATATAAATATCACATAACTAACAACCCCACTACTATACATTAAATCACCTACTGTTTCTATAATGTTAGTAAATGTTTTACTTTTCAAAGAGATAATGAATACAATCAGAACAAATCAAATGTCATTTAATAAAACCAACATTTGGATCTCTGTTTAGGGATCATCTCTAAAATGAGTCTCTCTGGGGACAGAGAGGAGGGGGCCCTGCCTCTAAAACCTAGTCTCTCTGAAACATGACACCAAAGCTAAGAGGTAAGATGATAATTTAATGAATAATTTATACTCTACTATACATTAAGTTTATTTCCAAAATAAATAGCTATCTTAAGATGAATTACATAACTTACTGTAAATCACTCACTACTATACAGCATCTGCTAAATCAGGTGGTTCTTATAACAGTCTGTGGAGGCACTGCAGGGGTTCTCAATGACCGGGGGTCTGTGGAGGTATAACAAGGGGTTCTCAATCTGGGGTCAATGGATTTCCCAATCCGGGATCTGTGGATAACTGTCCAGGGCCAAAAACCTTCTGGAGGTACATTCTCAGGGGTTAGTTTCAAAATAACAGTCTGTGGAAAGCATAAAATCCGGGGTCTGTGGAGTGTACTGCAGGGTTCTCAGTGTGAGGGTCTGTGGAGGTACTGTCAGGGGTTCTAACAAACAGGTCTGTGGAGGTCCTCTTATTGGTGGAGGTTACCAGGGATCTCAATCCATAAATGGTCTGATGGGAAATACTGCAGGGGTTCTGTTTCATCCGGGGTCTGTGGAGTACTGCAGTTTAGAATTGTCAAAGACAATAATCCTAGGGGTTCTCAAAGGGGTCTGTGGAGGTACTGCAGGGGTTCTCAATACCATGGGTGAAATGTGGAGGTACTGTCACTGGGTTAATCTCCTGGGTCTGTGGAGGTACTTTTCAAAGGGGTTCTCAATGGGTCTGTGGAGGTACTGGAGGGGTTCTCCCTGTCTGTGGAAAATGAGTTCTCTCTGGGGAGTCTGAGAGGACTGGGGGCCCTGCCTCTAAAATGCAGGGGGTTCTCTCTGGGGTCTCTGGGGGAGGTACTGAGGGGCCCTGCCTCTAAAATTCATCTCTCTGAGGACATGACACCAAAGATAAGAGGAAGATGATAATTTAATGAATAATTTATAAAGTTTATTTCTCAAAATAAATAGCTATCTTAAGATGAATGCACTTCTGTAAATCACTCTGGATAAGAGCATCTGCTAAATCAGGAGTTCTCAATCCGGGGTCTGTGGAGGTACTGCAGGGGTTCTCAATCTGGGGTCTGTGGAGGTACTGCAGGGGTTCTCAATCCGGGGTCTGTGGAGGTACTGCAGGGGTTCTCAATCCGGGGTCTGTGGAGGTACTGCAGGGGTTCTCAATCCGGGGTCTGTGGAGGTACTGCAGGGGTTCTCAATCCGGGGTCTGTGGAGGTACTGCAGGGGTTCTCAATCCGGGGTCTGTGGAGGTACTGCAGGGGTTCTCAATCCGGGGTCTGTGGAGGTACTGCAGGGGTTCTCAATCCGGGGTCTGTGGAGGTACTGCAGGGGTTCTCAATCCGGGGTCTGTGGAGGTACTGCAGGGGTTCTCAATCCGGGGTCTGGGGAGGTACTGCAGGGGTTCTCAATCCGGGGTCTGTGGAGGTACTGCAGGGGTTCTCAATCCGGGGTCTGTGGAGGTACTGCAGGGGTTCCACGGCACCCTGACTGTACTCGTTGCAATGTCAGACATTTGATAGGATTTTTACATGACACAACCACTTTGCCTTCTCTTAATTATTGACTAATATAATGGAATGCATATTTTAACCAATTGTGATGGTTGTTACCAGCAGAATATTGACAATATAACTGTTACATCAACACTCTCTTCACACCCGTTTAACAACTCTAAATATCTTTGGCATAGTAGGCATCAAGTCCCTTCCAATAATGTTGCCTACAACGTTTCATACAATGTTCATTTTCATCGAACACATATTACACCCTAGACGCCTTCAACTGCCCAATTTATATCCATCCCCAATTTAGGAGTATTTTTTAACAATATGATGTTGCGCTCCAAAGGGAGAACTTGAAATAACATGATGTAGATAATTAAATCACCAAAAGAAAAACGTGTTTAGAAAACAAGGTTCCTTATAAAAAGGCTTCTATCACTTCCTTAAAATATGAAATCAATAAAAGTTATATATATTTTGGGGTTCAGTGAAGAAGAACCTCTATAGTTCTGATCAACAAAAGGTTCATGTTTTGAGGATGTGAACCCAGCAGCCATCCAGTGGTCAGATCAATTCCACCTGTTTTTTCCAGCGCCCGGCCCGGGATTCGAACCAGCCACCCTTCGGTCACAGCTCCAACTCCAACCTGAATTAATCTTCAGAAATAAGCCTGAGTTAATCTGCCAAAATGAAGACAAAATGCTATGCAGTTATACATAATTATCATACATAACTCATCGCCAAAAGCACAAGACATACTGTTGCATGTAGGTCTGTATTATTTATGGGTTGATCACATAGAAATATAAAAACATTATTTTTAACTACTGCAATGCAATTACATGTGGCTCAGGAACCACTGACTCACTGCATTATTCTATAGTATTATCAAGACACCTGCTGTTAACTCTTAACTACTTAGGACACCTGCTGTTAACTCTTAACTACTTAGGACAGCTCACCAGGTGTCCTAAATATCTACTGACTAGGTGGGTAGGTAATTTAGGCAATGGGTAGGTAACTAGGTCATTTATACCCATAAGTGTAAAATGTCTTTATTCTCAGCACTTATACGACCAATTTTCTACTCAGACACTTTGGCCATATGGACCCAGATCTCAACATATTGTCATAAAAAAACTGAATGTTTGATCTCAAAATGTTGTTATAATTTTGTAAAAATGTTTGTTAAACATAATAATAAAAAATGAATATTACTAATGTAACCCACTGTAAAGACTGGGTTTAGGTTATTGTGTTGCACTGCTCATGTCCGCGTTCTGGAACTGTCCGCGTCCCCGTCCACAGAACTGTCCGTCCACGTTCGGTGTGGATATTGTCCGGTTACGCGCAGAGTGGACTGAGGTGATGTTGGGGAATATCGACGGAGTTTGTTACAGTGTTGAGACACCGAAGTTTATTGTTCAATTTGCTTTTTTCTTTACGGTGAGGGACATTATGAGTGTAGCCAGATCCTTTTCACTCTCTATCCTCGTTTCATTTTGTGGTTCACCGGATTCATCATCGAGACGAGGGACAGACGAACGACCTGCTAACTAACCAAGCTAGTCGGTACAGCTCGGTAAGCTAGCTAGCTACTCTACCAGCAGCATCCTAGTTATCCTAGCTAGTCGGTACAGCTCGGTAAACTAGCTAGCTACTCTACCAGCAGCATCCTAGTTATCCTAGCTAGTCGGTACAGCTCGGTAAGTTAGCTAGCTACTCTACCAGCAGCATCCTAGTTATCCTAGCTAGTCGTTACAGCTCGGTAAGCTAGCTAGCTACTCTACCAGCAGCATCCTAGTTGTCCTAGCTAGTCGGTACAGCTCGGTAAGCTAGCTAGCTACTCTACCAGCAGCATCCTAGTTGTCCTAGCTAGCTACTCTACCAGCAGCATCCTAGTTATCCTAGCTAGTCGGTACAGCTCGGTAAGCTAGCTAGCTACTCTACCAGCAGCATCCTAGTTACCATAGCTACCACTACATCATCACCGGCTCCCAGCAGTTGTTTCTTCCACCTGTTAAATCCCGTGTGCTAGCTCCTCTCTTCTGACGGATCTGGCCAGACTGCATCCTAGTTACCATAGCTACCACTACCTCTGTCACCGGCTCTTCACTAGATGGTTGTAACTTTAGTGTTTAAACCTCTGTGTCCAAGGACCAAACTTTTGAATATTATTTTCAGGGCACCTCAATAGCAGGTATTGAACACCGGGTAAATAATCACTAGTCAGAACCTCAACCTCAGTATACATTCATTATAAAAATCATCTTAATATCTGATCGTGTGAGTAAACAACCTCGAGAGTGCGTCTTCCAGCCCTCCAATAAATTACATCATTCAACCCTCCCGGTTAGTAAATTTACGTCAACATCCCCCGGAGAGGCAGAGTAACGACACCAGCCTTTTAGCGGGGCTGACAGACTGACTACAACGCTCGCGTCGATAAATTAATCTCATTAAAAATGACACACTGCTCGCGCGCGTTAACTAACGTCTAGAAGTCAGTTCTATTTGTGAAACTCTTCTTATGTTTCCCCATCTGAGCTCAGAGTAGATGAGAGATGTAATGTTTGTCTCTGTTGTGTTGAAGACCAATCAAGCAGGAGAGACCAGCCTCCCCTGTTCCCAGCTGTGTGTCCATGAAGAGTGACTGGTCTATGGATCGTCCTATAGTGTTTAGAGAGGGAGACTTTTCTACTGAACAAAGGTAAGAAGAACTCATGGGTCCTGGTCAGTGAGTTAAACAACACTGTCTCTAGTCATTTCTCCTCCCATTTTCCAAATCCTTTTGGTTGTTTTCATAATCCATAGGCTAATCCTTTTGTCCATTTTCATAGTCCTAAAACAATATTAAACAAACACAACATTCCCTCACTGTACTCCTTGTGTCTCATTGTGGTACCTGGTACCCTGCACATTGACTCAGTACTGGTTCTCCTTATAGTCTCTAGTCTCATTATTACCTCAACTACCTGGTACCCTGCACATTGACTCAGTACTGGTTCTCCTTATAGTCTCATTATTACCTCAACTACCTGGTACCCTGCACATTGACTCAGTACTGGTTCTCCTTATAGTCTCATTATTACCTCAACTACCTGGTACCCTGCACATTGACTCAGTACTGGTTCTCCTTATAGTCTCATTATTACCTCAACTACCTGGTACCCTGCACATTGACTCATTACTGGTACTTTTATAGTCTCATTATTACCTCAACTACCTGGTACCCTGCACATTGACTCAGTACTGGTACTCCTTATAGTCTCATTATTACCTCAACTACCTGGTACCCTGCACATTGACTCAGTACTGGTTCTCCTTATAGTCTCATTATTACCTCAACTACCTGGTACCCTGCACATTGACTCAGTACTGGTACTCTTATAGTCTCATTATTACCTCAACTACCTGGTACCCTGCACATTGACTCAGTACTGGTATTCTTATAGTCTCATTATTACCTCAACTACCTGGTACCCTGCATTGACTCAGTACTGGTACTCCTTATAGTCTCAAAAAAGATCCAAGATGTAGCAGTCGGACGTGTGTTTTGTCTTGTCCCGTCCCTGTATAGTGTAAATATAGTTTTTTTCCTCTTTTTTCCGTATATATTTCGTACATATTTTAATCTCACTTCCCAACCACAGGCTGAATATACTCTCCTGCAACCCGCATCACCCAATGTGGTACGGATCTGCTTTTTCTATGCTTTAGAATCGGAACCCTCATCAGAAGCTAGCCGCTAACTAGCTACTAGCTAGCCACTGCTAGCGGTCTTCAACGCTAACTAGGACACCAGCGCGACATCTACCCAAAGCATATCAGACTGCTTTTTCTCTACCACATCTCCAGTTCCTACCGCAGCTCTGAAGCTTTATACCGGATCATCGTAAATAGCTAGCTGCAATCCGAGTGGCTACTCCTGGCTAACGTCTCTGTCCCAGAGCAAGCACCAGTTAGCCTGGAGCTAGCCTCGAGCTAAACCCATCTCCCGACTACCCGAAGAGGTCCAAAAATACCTAATTTGCCAATTGGCCTGGACCCTCGACTGACCCTCTACTGCCGACACGGAGCCCCGCCGATCCATCACGACTGGTCCGCCGACATAATCGTCCCGAGGGGTTTCAACAGGCTTCTCCGCTGCGACATCGCCAAAGATCCATCTGCTGGCCAAGGCCCATGCGAGCTTTCTGAATCGCTGTATCTCCAGCTCACCGCATGAAGAGGAATAAATAAACAGACTCACCCCATCGCGACGTCCCCCAAAGGTTAACTCTCTAGCCCTCGCTATCTCCCTGCTTGCTAATTCGGCCTGCTAACGGCTAGCTTGTCAAGCTCCGGTCCGCTAACTGCTACCTTGTCTAGCTCGGGCCTACGAACTGTTAGCTTGTTAGCACAGGCCTGCTAACCGTCTGTACCACCGCGTCCCAATCACTCTCTGACCCCATTTACTTTCTATCTCTTTTTGATTTTTAATTTGTTTATACCTTCCGGAAACCTGCCTCACCCAATGTGATACGGAATCGCTATTACTTTTACTCTTATTTTTATTTTTATGACACTCAAGAACCTCCAGACGCTAACCAGCTAACTAGCTACAAGCTAGTTAGTCATTGTTAGTTAAAAAAAAAAAAAAAAAAAACCTGAATCACTCGCCAGCCCCCCTGCCCATCCACCGCTGCCCCCTGGACACTGATCTCTTGGCTACATAGCTGACGCACGCTGGACTGTCCATTAATCACGGTACTCCTTTCTGCTTGTTTGTCTTACCTGTCGGCCCCGTTGCCTAGTCAACGCCATTTTACCTGCTGTTTGTTGTGCTAGCGGATTAGCCTCGCCTACTGTTTTTAGCTAGCTTTCCAAATTCAACACCTGTGATTACTGTATGCCTCGCTGTATGTCTCTCTCAGATGTCAATATGCCTTGTATACTGTTGTTCAGGTTAGTTATAATTGTTTTAGTTCACAATGGAGCCCCTAGACCCACTCTGCATACCCCTGTTACCTCCTTTGTCCCACCTCCCACACATGCGGTGACCTCACCCATTACAACCAGCATGTCCAGAGATACAACCTGTCTCATCATCACCCAGTGCCTGGGCTTACCTCCGCTGTACCCGCACCCCACCATACCCCTGTCTGTGCATTATGCCCTGAATATATTCTACCATGCCCAGAAACCTGCTCCTCTTATCCTCTGCCCCCAACGCTCTAGGCGACCAGTTTTGATAGCCTTTAGCCGCACCCTCATACTACTCCTTCTCTGTTCCGCGGGTGATGTGGAGGTAAACCCAGGCCCTGCATGTCCCCAGGTACCCTCATTTGTTGACTTCTGTGATCGAAAAAGCCTTGGTTTTATGCATGTCAACATCAGAAGCCTCCTCCCTAAGTTTGTTTTACTCACTGCTTTAGCACACTCTGCTAACCCTGATGTCCTTGCCGTGTCTGAATCCTGGCTCAGGAAGGCCACCAAAAATTCAGAGATTTCCATACCCAACTATAACATCTTCCGTCAAGATAGAACTACCAAAGGGGCGGAGTTGCAGTCTACTGCAGAGATAGCCTGCAAAGTAATGTCATACTTTCCAGGTCCATACCCAAACAGTTCGAACTACTAATTTTGAAAATTACCCTCTCCAGAAATAAGTCTCTCACTGTTGCCGCCTGCTACCGGCCACCCTCAGCTCCCAGCTGTGCCCTGGACACCATTTGTGAATTGATCGCCCCCATCTAGCTTCAGAGTTTGTTCTGTTAGGTGACCTAAACTGGGATATGCTTTTAACACCCGGCAGTCCTACAATGTAAGCTAGATGCCCTCAATCTCACTCAAATCATCAAGGAACCCACCAGGTACAACCCTAACTCTGTAAACAAGGGCACCCTCATAGGCGTCATCCTGACCAACTGGCCCTCCAAATACACCTCCGCTGTCTTCAACCAGGATCTCAGCGATCATTGCCTCATTGCCTGTATCCGCCACGGAGCCGCAGTCAAGCGACCACCCCTCATCACTGTCAAACGCTCCCTAAAACACTTCTGTGAGCAGGCCTTTCTAATCGACCTGGCCGGGTATCCTGGAAGGACATTGACCTCATCCGTCAGTTGAGGATGCCTGGTCATTCTTTAAAAGTAACTTCCTCACCATTTTAGATAAGCATGCTCCGTTCAAAAAATGCAGAACCAAGAACAGATACAGCCCTTGGTTCACTCCAGACCTGACTGCCCTCGACCAGCACAAAAACATCCTGTGGCGGACTGCAATAGCATCGAATAGCCCCCGTGATATGCAACTGTTCAGGGAAGTCAGGAACCAATACACGCAGTCAGTCAGGAAAGCTAAGGCCAGCTTCTTCAGGCAGAAGTTTGCATCCTGTAGCTCCAACTCCAAAAAAGTTCTGGGACACTGTGAAGTCCATGGAGAACAAGAGTACCTCCTCCCAGCTGCCCACTGCACTGAGGCTAGGTAACACGGTCTCCACCGATAAATCCACGATTATCGAAAGCTTCAATAAGCACTTCTCAACGGCTGGCCATGCCTTCCGCCTGGCTACTCCAACCTCGGCCAACAGCTCCGCCCCCCCGCAGCTCCTCGCCCAAGCCTCTCCAGGTTCTCCTTTACCCAAATCCAGATAGCAGATGTTCTGAAAGAGCTGCAAAACCTAGACCCGTACAAATCAGCTGGGCTTGACAATCTGGACCCTCTATTTCTGAAACTATCTGCCGCCATTGTCGCAACCCCTATTACCAGCCTGTTCAACCTCTCTTTCATATCGTCTGAGATCCCCAAGGATTGAAAGCTGCCGCAGTCATCCCCCTCTTCAAGGGGAGACACCCTGGACCCAAACTGCTATAGACCTATATCCATCCTGCCCTGCCTATCTAAGGTCTTCGAAAGCCAAGTCAACAAACAGGTCACTGACCATCTCGAATCCCACCGTACCTTCTCCGCTGTGCAATCTGGTTTCCGAGCCGGTCACGGGTGCACCTCAGCCACGCTCAAGGTACTAAACGATATCATAACCGCCATCGATAAAAGACAGTACTGTGCAGCCGTCTTCATCGACCTCGCCAAGGCTTTCGACTCTGTCAATCACCATATTCTTATCGGCAGACTCAATAGCCTCGGTTTCTCGGATGACTGCCTTGCCTGGTTCACCAATTACTTTGCAGACAGAGTTCAGTGTGTCAAATCGGAGGGCATGCTGTCCGGTCCTCTGGCAGTCTCTATGGGGGTGCCACAGGGTTCAATTCTCGGGCCGACTCTTTTCTCTGTATATATCAATGATGTTGCTCTTGCTGCGGGCGATTCCCTGATCCACCTCTCGCAGACGACACCATTCTATATACTTTCGGCCCGTCATTGGACACTGTGCTATCTAACCTCAAACGAGCTTCAATGCCATACAGCACTCCTTCCGTGGCCTCCAACTGCTCTTAAACGCGAGTAAAACCAAATGCATGCTTTTCAACCGATCGCTGCCTGCACCCGCATGCCCGACTAGCATCACCACCCTGGATGGTTCCGACCTTGAATATGTGGACATCTATAAGTACCTAGGTGTCTGGCTAGACTGCAAACTCTCCTTCCAGACTCACATCAAACATCTCCAATCGAAAATCAAATCAAGAGTCGGCTTTCTATTCACAAAGCCTCCTTCACTCACGCCTTAAGCTTACCCTAGTAAAACTGACTATCCTACCGATCCTCGATTTGGCGATGTCATCTACAAAATGGCTTCCAACACTCTACTCAGCAAACTGGATGCAGTCTATCATAGTGCCATCCGTTTTGTCACCAAAGCACCTTATACCACCCACCACTGCGACTTGTATGCTCTAGTCGGGCTGGCCCTCGCTACATATTCGTCGCCAGACCCACTGGCTCCAGGTCATCTACAAGTCCATGCTAGGTAAAGCTCCGCCTTATCTCAGTTCACTGGTCACGATGGCAACACCCATCCGTAGCACACGCTCCAGCAGGTGTATCTCACTGATCATCCCTAAAGCCAACACCTCATTTGGCCGCCTCTCGTTCCAGTACTCTGCTGCCTGTGACTGGAATGAACTGCAAAAATCGCTGAAGTTGGAGACTTTTATCTCCCTCACCAACTTCAAACATCAGCTATCCGAGCAGCTAACCGATCGCTGCAGCTGTACATAGTCTATTGGTAAATAGCCCACCCATTTTCACCTACCTCATCCCCATACTGTTTTTATACTGTTTTTATTTTATTTATTTATTTACCTTTCTGCTCTTTTGCACACCAATATCTCTACCTGTACATGACCATCTGATCATTTATCACCCCAGTGTTAATCTGCAAAATTGTATTATTCGCCTACCTCATGCCTTTTGCACATTGTATATAGACTGTTTTTTTTTTTCTACTGTGTTATTGACTTGTTAATTGCTTACTCCATGTGAACTCTGTGTTGTCTGTTCACACTGCTATGTTTATCTTGGCCAGGTCGCAGTTGCAAATGAGAACTTGTTCTCAACTAGCCCTACCTGGTTAAATAAAGGTGTGAAATAAAAAATAAAAAAATAAAAATTATTACCTCAACTACCTGGTACCCTGCACATTGACTCAGTACTGGTACTCCTTATAGTCTCATTATTACCTCAACTACCTGGTACACTGCACATTGACTCAGTACTGGTAATCCTTATAGCCTCATTATTCCGGTCGGTAACATTTGAGAGTGAGGCAAATATATAGCATTTTGCGGAAAGAAAACATGATTATTTGTCTCTCTGAAATGAAGACATCAAGTGATTTTAAACAAATACATATCTGTCATTGAACAACCCCATGATTAGATAGTGAACAACCCATGATTAGATAGTGAACAACCCCATGATTAGATAGTGAACAACCCCATGATTAGATAGTGAACAACCCATGATTAGATAGTGAACAATCCCATGATTAGATAGTGAACAATCCCATGATTAGATAGTGAACAACCCCATGATTAGATAGTGAACAACCCCATGATTAGATAGTGAACAACCCCATGATTAGATAGTGAACAACCCCATGATTAGATAGTGAACAACCCATGATTAGATAGAGAACAACTTACATGATTAGATAGAGAACAACCCATGATTAGCTAGTGAACAACCCCATGATTAGATAGTGAACAACCCCATGATTAGCTAGTGAACAACCCCCATGATTAGATAGTGAACAACCCCATGATTAGATAGGGGACAACCCCATGATTAGATAGTGAACAATCCCATGATTAGATAGTGAACAACCCCATGATTAGATAGTGAACAACCCCATGATTAGCTAGTGAACAACCCCATGATTAGATAGTGAACAACCCCATGATTAGCTAGTGAACAATCCCATGATTAGATAGTGAACAACCCCATGATTAGCTAGTGAACAAAGCCCATGATTAGATAGTGAACAACCCCATGATTAGCTAGTGAACAATCCCATGATTAGATAGTGAACAACCCCATGATTAGAA
>NW_027038726.1:0-36731 GCF_034236695.1 Oncorhynchus nerka
CATGGCCAGCATCTACAACGTTTCTCATCTGGGAGGGAATTACAATGAAACAAGAAGGAGTACTCCACTCCACATATCATACATTGTCTTTATGGCTTTCCTCATCACCACAACAGCAGACACTAGCATGGAGAATTATACTGTGGAGTGGCCTGCAGATATGTCATCTGTGTGTGTGTGTGTGTGTGTGTGTGTGTGTGTGTGTGTGTGTGTGTGTGTGTGTGTGTGTGTGTGTGTGTGTGTGTGTGTGTGTGTGTGTGTGTGTGTGTGTGTGTGTGTGTGATGTGATGAACCCATCAGTAGTGTCTTCTCTAGTGGGCAGCTTACTCTGACTAATGTAGCTAGCACATATAGAGGTGTCGTTAACGTTAGTCTTTAACCCCTTTATAGCTTTCTGTTAACCTCTCCACCACAATTAGTCAATTTCCATAGTAACGACAACTCCAGCACTTTAAATTCTCCCTGCGATCAGGAGGTGAAATGGAGTGGGGGAGGAGAGGATACAGGAAGGGAGGGAGAGAGAGTCAGAGAGAGAGTCAGAGAGAGACAGAGACAGAGAGAGAGAGAGAGTCAGAGAGACAGAGAGAGAGACAGAGAGAGAGAGAGAGTCAGAGAGAGACAGAGAGAGAACAGAGAGAGACAGAGAGAGAACAGAGAGAGACAGAGAGAGAGACAGAGAGAGAGTCAGAGAGAGAACAGAGAGAGAGACAGAGAGAGAGACAGAGAGAGAGAGTCAGAGAGAGAGACAGAGAGAGAGGGGTGTAGGGAAGTTGGAGAGGAGAGGATAAGGCAGGAGGATGGAGAGGGAGAGAGAGAGGAAGAGAACTAGCGAGAGAAAAGGGAGAAAGAGAGAATGGACGAGAAGAGGGAAAAAGAGAGAGAAAGAGAGAGAGGGATACACCTCTACAAGGCGACAGTCCCAACCTGCCAGGACTCTGAAAGACATCATACTCAACTGCAGCCCCGGCACCTCACACAGGAGCAAAAGAGCAATGAACACCCCACCCAGATCTGCACAACTCCCTCCCAGACCAGCAAGACTCCCTCTCAGACCAGCAAGACTCCCTCCCAGACCAGCCAGACTCCCTCTCAGACCAGCAAGACTCCCTCCCAGACCAGCAAGACTCCATCCCAGACCTGCAAAACTCCTGCCCAGACCTGCAAGACTCCCTCTCAGACCAGCAAGACTCCCTCTCAGACCAGCAAGACTCCCTCTCAGACCTGTGAGACCTCCCCCGCAGACCAGCAAGACTCCCTCTCAGACCAGCAAGACTCCCTCCCAGACCAGCAAGACTCCCTCTCAGACCAGCAAGACTCCCTTTCAGACCAGCAAGACTCCCTCTCAGACCAGCAAGACTCCCTCCCAGACCAGCAAGACTCCCTCTCAGACCAGCAAGACTCTCTCCCAGACCAGCAAGACTCCATCCCAGACCTGCAAAACTCCTGCCCAGACCTGCAAGACTCCCTCTCAGACCTGTGAGACCTCCCCCCCAGACCTGGGTTACAGGTTACAGAGAGCTGCAAGACTCTCTGTAGAGTCCCATCTGAAGTCCCATCCAGGTTACAGAGAGCTGGTAGGTGTGAAACAGGGAAGAGACACAGAGGGTAGGCTAATTTGTTATAGAGCAGACCTAACTCACTCTATTAAATTAGTCAAAACAGGCACATTTACATCTGGCAAGAAATGAATAAGGAAATAATCTCAACAGAGAAACATTTCCTCCTGTGTGCTACCTATATCCCCCTAATAGAATCTCCATACTTTAACAATGACAGCTTCTTCATCCTAGAGGGGAGATTTTAAAAAATCAGGCCCAGAGACATGTACTAGTCTGTGGCAACCTGAAACTCTCAGCACACAGGGGGACAAACACCTAACTGGAGGTGACAGCATTCCATCCCCAATATGGCCCCCTAGACAACACTTTGACAAAACAAACAACAAAAATGGGTCACAACTCTTGCAGCTTTGTCGCACGTCTGTACTAGTCAATGGTAGATTTGAAGGGACTCCTACTGTAGGTACACCTACAGCTCACCCCTTGGCAGTTGTACTGTAGACTACTTTATCACCGAACTCAACCCAGAGTCTTTCAGAGCGTTCACAGTCAGTCTACTTATACTCCTATCGGATCACAGAAAAATCACAGTCTACCTGAACAGAGCAATACTCAATCATGAGGCATCGAAGCCAAGCAAACTGCATACTATTTAGACATGCTATAGATGGAAGGAAAGTAGTGTAGAAACCTACCAAAAAAGTATTGGCCAACAAAAAAATTCAAACCCTTTTAGACAACTTCCTGGACAAAATGTTTCACTGTAATAGTGAAGGTGTAAACTTCGCAGTAGAAAGCCTAAACAGTATATTTGACCGTTCAGCTTCCCTATCAAATAAAAAAGAAACCTAAGAACAATTAACAGCAATGACAAATGGTTTAAAGAAAAATGCAAAAACCCAAGAAATAAGAAACCTATGAGAAATGAGAAACCTTATCCATGCAAAAACCTGAATGTACACCTTGATAACGGTGGAACACTAAAACAGTACAGAAATAAACCACGGAAACATTTTTAAAAAGCACGTCAGAAACGAGCTAAACGTAATTGTCACGACTCCGACCGAAGGACACTCCCCTTCCCGTTCGGGTGGCGCTCGGCGGTCGTCGTCGCCGGCCTACTAGCTGCCACTGATTATTTCCTCCCCCTTCTTATATGTTTATTGAGTGCACCTGTTTTGAGTTAGGTAGTTAGTAGTAGGCTTTATTAGTCAGCCGGCCCGCAGGGTTCCTTGTGCGGGATTAATTATTGTGACCGTCTATGGCTTTTGTGTTTTCCCATTTTGTGTTTTTTTTCTGGACAGTTTAAGTCCCCCTGTTTGGGGCATTTGTTTGTTCATTACGCCCTGTGTTTTCGTGAGGGTTGGCTTATGTTCGCCGTTTCTCAGAGCATTAAAATAGCACTCACCTGAACTCTCTGCTTCCTGCGCCTGACTCCTCACCCACTACACTCAGACCGTTACAGTAATGGAATAATTCATAGAATCGAACCACTTCTTGAAAATGTTAAACACACTAAACAAACAGCAACACAAAGAGGTATCTATCAAAATGAAGATGGATGAATAAACCACTTCTCCAATATTTTTTGCCCTATAACAAAGAACAAATAGCAAATAAAGATATACAGTTGAAGTCGGAAGTTTACATACACTTAGGTCAAATCAAATCAAATCAAATTTTATTTGTCACATACACATGGTTAGCAGATGTTAATGCGAGTGTAGCGAAATGCTTGTGCTTCTAGTTCCGACAATGCAGTGATAACCAACAAGTAATCTAACTAACAATTCCAAAACTACTGTCTTGTACACAGTGTAAGGGGATAAGGAATATGTACATAAGGATATATGAATGAGTGATGGTACAGAGCAGCATACAGTAGATGGTATCGAGTACAGTATATACATATGAGATGAGTATGTAGACAAAGTAAACAAAGTGGCATAGTTAAAGTGGCTAGTGACATAAGAATGCAGTCGATGATCTAGAGTACAGTATATACATATGCATATGAGATGAATAATGTAGGGTAAGTAACATTATATAAGGTAGCATTGTTTAAAGTGGCTAGTGATATATTTACATCATTTCCCATCAATTCCCATTATTAAAGTGGCTGGAGTTGGGTCAGTGTCAATGACAGTGTGTTGGCAGCAGCCACTCAATGTTAGTGGTGGCTGTTTAACAGTCTGATGGCCTTGAGATAGAAGCTGTTTTTCAGTCTCTCGGTCCCAGCTTTGATGCACCTGTACTGACCTCGCCTTCTGGATGATAGCGGGGTGAACAGGCAGTGGTTCGGGTGGTTGATGTCCTTGATGATCTTTATGGCCTTCCTGTAACATCGGGTGGTGTAGGTGTCCTGGAGGGCAGGTAGTTTGCCCCGGTGATGCGTTGTGCAGACCTCACTACCCTCTGGAGAGCCTTACGGTTGAGGGCGGAGCAGTTGCCGTACCAGGCGGTGATACAGCCCGCCAGGATGCTCTCGATTGTGCATCTGTAGAAGTTTGTGAGTGCTTTTGGTGACAAGCCGAATTTCTTCAGCCTCCTGAGGTTGAAGAGGCGCTGCTGCGCCTTCTTCACGACGCTGTCAGTGTGAGTGGACCAATTCAGTTTGTCTGTGATGTGTATGCCGAGGAACTTAAAACTTGCTACCCTCTCCACTACTGATCCATCGATGTGGATAGGGGTGTTCCCTCTGCTGTTTCCTGAAGTCCACAATCATCTCCTTAGTTTTGTTGACGTTGAGTGTGAGGTTATTTTCCTGACACCACACTCCGAGGGCCCTCACCTCCTCCCTGTAGGCCGTCTCGTCGTTGTTGGTAATCAAGCCTACCACTGTTGTGTCGTCCGCAAACTTGATGATTGAGTTGGAGCGTGCATGGCCACGCAGTCGTGGGTGAACAGGGAGTACAGGAGAGGGCTCAGAACGCACCCTTGTGGGGCCCCGTGTTGAGGATCAGCGGGGAGGAGATGTTGTTGCCTACCCTCACCACCTGGGGGCGGCCCGTCAGGAAGTCCAGTACCCAGTTGCACAGGGCGGGGTCGAGACCCAGGGTCTCGAGCTTGATGACGAGCTTGGAGGGTACTATGGTATTGAATGCCGAGCTGTAGTCGATGAACAGCATTCTCACATAGGTATTCCTCTTGTCCAGGTGGGTTAGGGCAGTGTGCAGTGTGGTTGAGATTGCATCGTCTGTGGACCTATTTGGGCGGTAAGCAAATTGGAGTGGGTCTAGGGTGTCAGGTAGGGTGGAGGTGATATGGTCCTTGACTAGTCTCTCAAAGCACTTCATGATGACGGAAGTGAGTGCTACGGGGCGGTAGTCGTTTAGCTCAGTTACCTTAGCTTTCTTGGGAACAGGAACAATGGTGGCCCTCTTGAAGCATGTGGGAACAGCAGACTGGTATAGGGATTGATTTAATATGTCCGTAAACACACCGGCCAGCTGGTCTGCGCATGCTCTGAGGGCACGGCTGGGGATGCCGTCTGGGCCTGCAGCCTTGCGAGGGTTAACACGTTTAAATGTCTTACTCGCCTCGGCTGCAGTGAAGGAGAGACCGCATGTTTTCGTTGCAGGCCGTGTCAGTGGCACTGTATTGTCCTCAAAGCGGGCAAAAAAGTTATTTAGTCTGCCTGGGAGCAAGACATCCTGGTCCGTGACTGGGCTGGGTTTCTTCTTGTAGTCCGTGATTGACTGTAGACCCTGCCACATGCCTCTTGTGTCTGAGCCATTGAATTGAGATTCCACTTTGTCTCTGTACTGACGCTTAGCTTGTTTAATAGCCTTGCGGAGGGAATAGCTGCATTGTTTATATTCGGACATGTTACCAGACACCTTGCCCTGATTAAAAGCAGTGGTTCGCGCTTTCAGTTTCACGCGAATGCTGCCATCAATCCACGGTTTCTGGTTTGGGAATGTTTTTATCATTGCTATGGGAACGACATCTTCGACGCACGTTCTAATGAACTCGCACACCGAATCAGCGTATTCGTCAATATTTCCATCTGACGCAATACGAAACATGTCCCAGTCCATGTGATGGAAGCAGTCTTGGAGTGTGGAGTCAGCTTGGTCTGACCAGCATTGGACAGACCTCAGCGTGGGAGCCTCTTGTTTTAGTTTCTGCCTGTAGGCAGGGATCAGCAAAATGGAGTCGTGGTCAGCTTTTCCGAAAGGGGGGCGGGGCAGGGCCTTATATGCGTCGCGGAAGTTAGAGTAACAATGATCCAAGGTTTTACCACCCCTGGTTGCGCAATCGATATGCTGGTAAAATTTAGGGAGTCTTGTTTTCAGATTAGCTTTGTTAAAATCCCCAGCTACAATGAATGCAGCCTCCGGATAAATGTTGGAACCATTCAAACTCATTTTTCAACCACTCCACAAATTTCTTGCTAACAAACTATAGTTTGGCAAGTCGGTTAGGACATCTACTTTGTGCATGACACAAGTAATTATTCCAACAATTGTTTACAGACAAATTATTTAACTTCTAATTCATTGTATCACAATTCCAGTGCATCAGAAGTTTACATACACTAAGTTGACTGTGCCTTTAAACAGCTTGGAAAATTACAGAAAATGATGTCATGGCTTTAAAAGCTTCTGATAGGCTAATTGACATCATTTGAGTCAATTGGAGGTGTACCTGTGGATGTATTTCAAGGCCTACCTTCAAACTCAGTGCCTCTTTGCATGACATCATGGGAAAACCAAAAGAAATCAGCCAAGACCTCGACAAGTCTGGTTCATCCTTGGGAGCAATTTCCAAACGCCTGAAGGTACCACGTTCATCTGTACAAAACAATAGTACGCAAGTATAAACACCATGGGACCACGCATCCGCCATACCACTCAGGAAGGAGACGCATTCTGTCTCCTAGAGATGAACGTACTTTGGTGCGAAAAGTGCAAATCAATCCCAGAACAACAGCAAAGGACCTTGTGAAGATGCTGGAGGACACAGGTACAAAATACTTCAACTGTACATTATCAATTATTAATCTTAGAATCAACTATTAAAGACTTCCAGAACCCACTAGATTCTCCAATTCCATTGAAAGAGTTACAGGTCCAAATAAAAACCATCCAACCCAGAATGGCCAGTGGTGTTGATGCTATCCTAAGAGAAATTATTAAATATACAGACCACAAATTCCAACTGGCTATACTTAAACTCTTTAACATCATCCTCAGCTCTGGCATCTTCCCCAATATTTGGAACCAAGGACTGATTACCCCAATCCACAAAAGTGGAGACAAATTTGAGCCCATTAACTACTGTGGGATATACGTCAACAGCAACATCGGGAAAATCCTCAGCATTATCATTAACAGCAGACTCCTATACTTCCTTCTTTCCTCAGAGCCATGGGTTGAGACAGGGATTCAGCATGAGCCCCACCCTCTTCAATATTTATATACATGAATTGGCAAGGGCACTAGAACAGTCTGCAGCACCTGGCCTCGCCCTTCTAGATTCTGAGGTCAAATTACTGATATTGTGCTTCTGTCCCCAACCAAGAAGGGCCTACTGTAGCACCTAGATCTTCTCCACAGATTATGTTAGACCTGGGCCCAGAAAGTGAATCTCAGTAAGATAAAAAAAAATGGTCTTCCAAAAAAGGTCCAGTTGACCGCAAATACAAATTCCATCTAGACACCGTTGCCCTAGAGCACACAAAAACTATACATACCTCAGCCTAAACCGCAGCACCATAGGTACCTTTCACAAAACTGTGAACAATCTGAGAGATGAAGCAAAGAAATTTCTGCTAATGATTAAAATCCAGAAAAGAGCCATTAACTTCTACAACCACCTAAGTATCCATACTGCCGGTAGATACACTACCTTGTGATATAACAACCGATGTTAAATTATCATGGTCAAGTCATATTGAGAAAGATGGGGAGAGGTATCTCTATTACAAAAAAAATATGTTCTGCGTTTTTGACACAAAAAATCAACTGTACTAGTTGTTCAGGCACTGGTCCCAACTTGATTACTGTCCGGTAATATGGTCAAGTGCAGCAAAGAAAGACTTAGCAAAGATGTCTAAAAACAGAGCAGCGTGCCTTGCCCTTAACCGCATATATCGAACTAACATCAACGTTTATTTAACTAGGCAAGTCCATTAAGAACAAATTCATTGTTACAATGACGACCTACCCCAGCCAAACCCTAACAACGCTGGGTCAATTGTGCACCGCCCTATGGAACTCCCAATCACAGCCAGTTGTGATGCAGCACAGAATCAAACCAGGGTTTGTAGTGACACCTCTAGCACTGAGATGCAATGCCTTAGACCACGCCACCACTCGGGAGCCATCGGGAGCATGCATGCCAGTATATCCTGGTTGAGGGTTGATGAGAGATTAACTGCTTCTCTAATGAGAAATATTACAGTGACAAAAATTCCAGATGGTCTGTATAAACAAAGAGCATTCAGCTCAGACACCCTACAAGATCTGCCACCAGGGGTCTCTTCACAGTCCCCATGTCCAAACCGAATTCACGGCAACGCACAGTTTTATACAGAGTCATGATCGCATGGAACTCACTTCCATTCTCCAATTACTTAAGCGAACAGCAAAATGTCCTCTAAAAAAACGACTCATGGAACGGCAGGAACTATGAGGGGACACACACACAAACACATGCACACACACAGACACAGTAATACACAAATCATTTTAGTTGTAATGGTTGTATTATTTTTTTAGTCACGTTGTTTGTATATCGTTGTAATTTAAAATTGTGTGACTTTCCTTGGCTATCAGTGTTTTGTTACTTTCATGTTTTGTGTTTTTTTGTGGACCCTAGAAAGAGTAGCTGCAGCTTCTGCAAAAGCTAATGGGGGTCCAACTAAACAAAATAAACAAAGAAATCAGGGAACTAGTGTCAGCAAATACCTGATGTCACCAAGACACATGTTCACCAACAGAGCACAGACAAGAGAAGAGAGTGACAGCAAGGATGAGGAAATAGATGGTTTTCAAACACTCAATTCAAGACCCAAGTATCTACATTAAAACCACTATACCATAACGTACACAATGGACTAAGGAAATAGATAGATAAATATGCAAACAGTTAGATGGGGATGGATCCAAAGTATCCATATTGCCAGTAGCTTCCTTCCATAGTAACGCTAACCAGAGACAGAATGGAAATAGATAGTTGAAGAATGGATCCAAAGTATCCATATTGCCAGTAGCTTCCTTCCATAGTAACGCTAACCAGAGACAGAATGGAAATAGATAGTTGAAGAACGGATCCAAAGTATCCATATTGCCAGTAGCTTCCTTCTATAGTAACGCTAACCAGAGACAGAATGGAAATAGATAGTTGAAGAATGGATCCAAAGTATCCATATTGCCAGTAGCTTCCTTCTATAGTAACGCTAACCAGAGACAGAATGGAAATAGATAGTTGAAGAATGGATCCAAAGTATCCATATTGCCAGTAGCTTCCTTCTATAGTAACGCTAACCAGAGACAGAATGGAAATAGATAGTTGAAGAATGGATCCAAAGTATCCATATTGCCAGTAGCTTCCTTCTATAGTAACGCTAACCAGAGACAGAATGGAAATAGATAGTTGAAGAATGGATCCAAAGTATCCATATTGCCAGTAGCTTCCTTCTATAGTAACGCTAACCAGAGACAGAATGGAAATAGATAGTTGAAGAATGGATCCAAAGTATCCATATTGCCAGTAGCTTCCTTCTATAGTAACGCTAACCAGAGACAGAATGGAAATAGATAGTTGAAGAATGGATCCAAAGTATCCATATTGCCAGTAGCTTCCTTCTATAGTAACGCTAACCAGAGACAGAATGGAAATAGATAGTTGAAGAATGGATCCAAAGTATCCATATTGCCAGTAGCTTCCTTCTATAGTAACGCTAACCAGAGACAGAATGGAAATAGATAGTTGAAGAATGGATCCAAAGTATCCATATTGCCAGTAGCTTCCTTCTATTGTAACGCTAACCAGAGACAGAATGGAAATAGATAGTTGAAGAATGGATCCAAAGTATTCATATTGCCAGTAGCTTCCTTCTATAGTAACGCTAACCAGAGACAGAATGGAAATAGATAGTTGAAGAATGGATCCAAAGACACACATCCAAATTGTTTGTTCCAGTCCAAACTAATCTTATTTCGAGTAACCTACAACTACTGTAACCTTAACTCTACAGATAGATCCAGATAGATCCAGATCAATAGCCCAGCCTCCCATTCATGTTCACTGTGCAGAGACAGACACTAACACTGACAGGTGCAGGCAATACTGTACAAGCCTTTGTTATGGGAGAGGCTTGAGTTGTTCATCAAAGCTCTTTTGCCATGAAGAAAGCAATAACCTCTTAGATCATTGTGTTTTCCAATACCAAGGCAGCTACAGCTGTACAGCTCCAGCTATAGTGCTGCTAGCCTGTTGATAAAATGCCTTTCCAATTCCACTGCAGGTAAAATGTAGGCAATGAATGGGTAAATGTCCAGTAGTGATTTTAAGGTATATTTCTCCTCCTCTATTACCATCCAGTGTGGGGGGGTGTCTCTCTAATTAATAACTAGGCAATGCTGGGCCAAACCTGGACAATGCTGGGCCAATTGTGCACCACCTAATCACAGCCGGTTGTGATACAGCCTGGAATCAAAACACAAGGGTCTGTAGTGACACCTCTTAGCACTGAGATGCGGTGCCTTAGACCGCTGTGCCACTCGGGAGCCCTAATGTTGGTTGTTGCTATGCTATTCCTCACACTGTCCGTTCTGAATTCACTGTGGGCTTATACGAAATTGCATCATCATCATCATGTCAAATCAAATCAAAGTTTATTTGTCGCGTGCGCTGAAAATAACATGTGTAGACCTTCCAGTGAAATGCTTTTTTTACCTCCTTTTCGTGGTATCCAATTGTTAGTAATTACTATGTTGTCTCATCGCTACAACTCCCGTACGGGCTCGGGAGAGACGAAGGTCGAAAACCATGCGTCCTCCGAAACACAACCCAACCAAGCCGCACTGCTTCTTAACACAGCGCGCATCCAACCTGGAAGCCAACCGCACCAATGTGTCGGAGGAAACACCGTGCACCTGGCGACCTTGGTTAGCGTGCACTGCGCCCGGCCCGCCACAGGAGTCCCTGGTGCGCGATGAGACAAGGATATCCCTACCGGCCAAGCCCTCCCAAACCTAGACGACGCTAGGCCAATTGTGTGTCGCCCCACGGACCTCCCGGTCACGGCCGGCTGCGACAGAGCCTGGGCGCAAACCCAGAGTCTCTGGTGGCACAGCTAGCGCTGCGATGCAGTGCCCTAGACCACAGCGCCACCCGGGAGAAATTTGTGCTTACTTACAAAATGCTTACTTACAAGCCCTTAACCTTAATTTTAACAGTGCATTGTCCGGGTAGCCATTTGATTAGCTGCTCAGGAGTCTTATGGCTTGGGGGTAAACACTTGGTGTGAGAAAGCTGTGTTCCATAAACCTGCACACGCCCCACGTGTGTGTATTCAGATGTAGGATCTTAATTTGATGTTTCAGTTGAACTTTTCTACAATGAAGGAAATGTAAAACTTGTGTATTTTGAAGTTGAAAAAGGCTTCTGAAGTATCAATGTATAAAGACACTACAAACATGTCCATTCATTATAATCCACATACTATTCCAAATGTCCTGTTGCTACAGGATTACTTTCCTGCTGTAGCAAACTGGGTCAAATGAAGATCCTACATCTGTAAGTAACACAGTAAGTGTGTACGCACTACATGCATGCATGTGTTTGTGTAGACATGCATATAATGGTTTAAAACAAAGGAGTGAATCCATTGACTTACAATAGATGTGAAGAACAGTGGGTTGTGGATGTGTAGAATAGACTGACTATGAATCTTCCTTTCACCATCCAATTAACAGCTTCCTACTGTAGTAGCCCCTCAATATTACCTGGCTGTCAGGGGACAATCCTAACCACTGCATGATGATGATATACAGAAAACCCCCACACCTTTGCAATAACAATATACAGTAGAGAAGCACAGGCAGATGCAGAGCAGTCATATCTCACACTAGTATTGGAGACAGTTTACTTGTAAAAAAAAAAAGAAAGTGTACAAATGGTATTAATAAAAGAACCATTAGAGAACCAGAATGCTGGTGAGTATGTACAGTATCTACAGTATCTGGGGAGTATGTATAGTATCTACAGTATCTGGGGAATATCTACAGTACCTACATTATCAGTGGAGTATGTACAGTATCTGGTGAATATCTACAGTGTCTACAGTATCTACAGTATCTGGTGGGTATCTACATTATCAACAGTATCTAGTGAGTATCTACAGTATCTACAGTATCTACAGTATCAGATGGCCGCCTCGCTTCGCGTTCCTAGGAAACTATGCAGTTTTTTGTTATTTTACGTGTTATTTCTTACATTAGTGCCCCAGGTCATCTTAGGTTTCATTACATACAGTCGAGAAGAACTACTGAATATAAGATCAGCGTCAACTCACCATCAGTACGAACAAGAATATGTTTTCCGCGACGCGGATCCTGTGTTCTGCCTTACAAACAGGACAATGGAATGGATCTCATGCAGCGACCCAAGGAAACGACTCCGAAAAAGAGGGAAACGTAGCGGTCTTCTGGTCAGACTCAGGACAAGGGCACATCGCGCACCACTCCCCAGCATTCTTCTTGCCAATTTCCAGTCTCTTGACAACAAGGTTGATGAAATCCGAGCAAGGGTAGCATTCCAGAGGGACATCAGAGACTGCAACGTTCTCTGCTTCACGGAAACATGGCTCACTGGAAAGACGCTATCCGGGGCGGTGCAGCCAACGGGTTTCTCCACGCATCGCGCCGACAGAAACAAACATCTTTCTGGTAAGAAGAGTGGCGGGGGCGTATGCCTCATGACTAACGAGACATGGTGTGATGAAGGAAACATACAGGAACTCAAATCCTTCTGTTCACCTGATTTAGAATTCCTCACAATCAAATGTAGACCGCATTATCTTCCAAGAGAATTCTCTTCGATTATAATCACAGCCGTATATATCCCCCCCCAAGCAGACACATCGATGGCTCTGAACAAACTTTATTTAACTCTTTGCAAACTGGAAACCATTTATCCGGAGGCTGCATTCATTGTAGCTGGGGATTTTAACAAAGCTAATCTGAAAACAAGACTCCCTAAATTTTATCAGCATATCGATTGCGCAACCAGGGGTGGTAAAACCTTGGATCATTGTTACTCTAACTTCCGCGACGCATATAAGGCCCTGCCCCGCCCCCCTTTCGGAAAAGCTGACCACGACTCCATTTTGTTGATCCCTGCCTACAGGCAGAAACTTAAACAAGAAGCTCCCACACTGAGGTCTGTCCAACGCTGGTCAGACCAAGCTGACTCCACACTCCAAGACTGCTTCCATCACGTGGACCGGGACATGTTTCGTATTGCCTCAGATAAAAATATTGACGAATACGCTGATTCGGTGTGCGAGTTCATTAGAACGTGCGTTGAAGATGTCGTTCCCATAGCAACGATAAAAACATTCCCTAACCAGAAACCGTGGATTGATGGCAGCATTCGCGTGAAACTGAAAGCGCAAACCACTGCTTTTAATCAGGGCAGGTGTCTGGCAACATGACCGAATACAAACAGTGCAGCTATTCCCTCCGCAAGTCTATTAAACAAGCTAAGCGTCAGTACAGAGACAAAGTAGAATCTCAATTCAACGGCTCAGACACAAGAGGCATGTGGCAGGGTCTACAGTCAATCACGGATTACAAGAAGAAACCCAGCCCAGTCACGGACCAGGATGTCTAGCTCCCAGGCAGACTAAATAACTTTTGCCTGCTTTGAGGACAATACAGTGCCACTGACACGGCCTGCAACGAAAACATGCGGTCTCTCCTTCACTGCAGCCGAGGTGAGTAAGACATTTAAACGTGTTAACCCTCGCAAGGCTGCAGGCCCAGACGGCATCCCCAGCCGCGCCCTCAGAGCATGCGCAGACCAGCTGGCCGGTGTGTTTACGGACATATTCAATCAATCCCTATACCAGTCTGCTGTTCCCACATGCTTCAAGAGGGCCACCATTGTTCCTGTTCCCAAGAAAGCTAAGGTAACTGAGCTAAACGACTACCGCCCGTAGCACTCACTTCCGTCATCATGAAGTGCTTTGAGAGACTAGTCAAGGACCATATCACCTCCACCCTACCTGACACCCTAGACCCACTCCAATTTGCTTACCGCCCAAATAGGTCCACAGACGATGCAATCTCAACCACACTGCCCTAACCCACCTGGACAAGAGGAATACCTATGTGAGAATGCTGTTCATCGACTACAGCTCGGCATTCAACACCATAGTACCCTCCAAGCTCGTCATCAAGCTCGTGACCCTGGGTCTCGACCCCGCCCTGTGCAACTGGGTACTGGACTTCCTGACGGGCCGCCCCCAGGTGGTGAGGGTAGGCAACAACATCTCCTCCCCGCTGATCCTCAACACGGGGCCCCACAAGGGTGCGTTCTGAGCCCTCTCCTGTACTCCCTGTTCACCCACGACTGCGTGGCCACGCACGCCTCCAACTCAATCATCAAGTTTGCGGACGACACAACAGTGGTAGGCTTGATTACCAACAACGACGAGACGGCCTACAGGGAGGAGGTGAGGGCCCTCGGAGTGTGGTGTCTGGAAAATAACCTCACACTCAACGTCAACAAAACTAAGGAGATGATTGTGGACTTCAGGAAACAGCAGAGGGAACACCCCCCTATCCACATCGATGGAACAGTAGTGGAGAGGGTAGCAAGTTTTAAGTTCCTCGGCATACACATCACAGACAAACTGAATTGGTCCACTCACACTGACAGCGTCGTGAAGAAGGCGCAGCAGCGCCTCTTCAACCTCAGGAGGCTGAAGAAATTCGGCTTGTCACCAAAAGCACTCACAAACTTCTACAGATGCACAATCGAGAGCATCCTGGCGGGCTGTATCACCGCCTGGTACGGCAACTGCTCCGCCCTCAACCGTAAGGCTCTCCAGAGGGTAGTGAGGTCTGCACAACGCATCACCGGGGGCAAACTACCTGCCCTCCAGGACACCTACACCACCCGATGTTACAGGAAGGCCATAAAGATCATCAAGGACATCAACCACCCGAACCACTGCCTGTTCACCCCGCTATCATCCAGAAGGCGAGGTCAGTACAGGTGCATCAAAGCTGGGACCGAGAGACTGAAAAACAGCTTCTATCTCAAGGCCATCAGACTGTTAAACAGCCACCACTAACATTGAGTGGCTGCTGCCAACACACTGTCATTGACACTGACCCAACTCCAGCCACTTTAATAATGGGAATTGATGGGAAATGTTGTAAATATATCACTAGCCACTTTAAACAATGCTACCTTATATAATGTTACTTATGTCACGAACCGGCTCAAAGCCCGTAACAAAGGGAGACAACGTGGAGATAAGGAGTAGCAAAATATATATTTATTAACTAAAGCAACTAAGTATAATATACAATGTTGTGTGTAATCAGTAATCAGTAGTGTAAGTGAGTGTTTTGCATGCATGAATGTGATAATGCAGGGTGTTGAAAGGTGCCAAAGCAAACAAACAAAAGGCCACCAAGAACCACAACACAATCTACAAAAGTGTCTGCATGGAGAGAGTCTCCTCCATGAATGTGGAAGAGGTCTATTTATCCTGGGAGACACCTGGCCCAGGTGTTTCCCATGTAGCTGACGACCCTCTCAACTCCGCCCACCGGCATCCTAATAAGGAAACAAGAACAAAGACAGAATACGGCAGACAGAGTGGGAGGGTCGTCACACTTACCCTACATTATTCATCTCATATGCATACGTATATACTGTACTCTACATCATCGACTGCATCCTTATGTAATACATGTAACACTAGCCACTTTAACTATGCCACTTTGTTTACTTTGTCTACATTCTCATCTCATATGTATATACTGTACTCGATACCATCTACTGTATGCTGCTCTGTACCATCACTCATTCATATATCCTTATGTACATATTCTTTATCCCCTTACACTGTGTATAAGACAGTAGTTTTGGAATTGTTAGTTAGATTACTTGTTGGTTATCACTGCATTGTCGGAACTAGAAGCACAAGCATTTCGCTACACTCGCATTAACATCTGCTAACCATGTGTATGTGACAAATAAAATTTGATTTGATTTGATTTGGTGAATATCTACAGTATCTGGTGAGTATGTACAGTATCTACAGTATCTGGGGAGCATCTATAGTATCTGTAGTATATGGTTAGTATCTACAGTATCTGGGGAGTATCTACAGTAATTGGTGAGTATGTACAGTATCTACAGTATCTGGGGAGCATCTGCAGTATCTGGTGAGTATGTACAGCATCTACAGTATCTGGTGAATATCTATAGTATCTACAGTATCTGGTGAATGTCTACAGTATCCACAGTATCTGGTGAATATCTACAGTATCTACAGTATCCACAGTATCTGGTGAGTATGTAAAGTATCTACAGTATCTGGTGAATATCTACAGTATCTGTGAATATCTACAGTATCTGGTGAATATCTACAGGAGCTACATTATCTGGTGAATATCTACAGTATCTACAGTATCTGGTGAATATCTACAGTATCTACAGTATCTGGTGAATATCTACAGTATCTGGTGAGTATCACAGTATCTGGTGAGTATATACAGTATCTGGTGAATATCTAGGGTATCTGGTGAATATCTACAGTATCTGCTGAATATCTACAGTATCTGGTGAATATCTACAGTATCTGCTGAATATCTACAGTATCTACATTATCTGATGAGTATTTACAGTTTCTACAGTATCTTGTGAGTGTCTACAATATGTACAGTATTTACAGTATCTGGTGGGTATCTACAGTATCTACAGTATCTGGTGAATATCTACAGTATCTGGTGAATATCTACAGTATCTACAGTATCTGGTGAGTATCTACAGTATCTAGTGAGTATCTACAGTATCTACAGTATCTGGTGAATATCTACAGTATCTGGTGAATATCTACAGTATCTACAGTATCTGGTGAGTATGTACAGTATCTACAGTATCTGGTGAATATCTATAGTATCTACAGTATCTGGTGTATATCTACAGTATCTACAGTATCCACAGTATCTGGTGAATATCTACAGTATCTATAGTATCTGGTGAAAATCTACAGTATCTGGTGAATATCTACAATAGCTACAGTATCTGGTGAATATCTACAGTATCTACAGTATCCACAGTATCTGGTGAATATCTACAGTATCTATAGTATCTGGTGAAAATCTACAATATGTACAGTATCTGGGGAGTATCTACAGTATCTACGGAGTATGCACAGTATCTACAGTATCTGGTGAGTATGTAAGGTGTCTGGTGAATATCTACAGTATCTGGCGAATATCTACAGTATCTGTGAATATCTACAGTATCTGGTGAATATCTATAGTATCTACAGTATCTGGTGAATATCTACAGTATCTGGTGAATATCTACAGTATCTACAGTATCTATAGTATCTGGTGAATATCTACAGTATCTACAGTATCTGGTGAATATCTACAGTATCTACAGTATCTATAGTATCTGGTGAATATCTACAGTATCTACAGTATCTACAGTATCTGGTGAATATCTACAGTATCTGTGAATATCTACAGTATCTGTGAATATCTATAGTATCTGGTGAAAATCTACAATATGTACAGTATCTGGGGAGTATCTACAGTATCTGGTTAATATCTACAGTATCTACAGTATCTGCATTATCTGGTGAATATCTACAGTATCTACAGTATCTATAGTATCTGGTGAATATCTACAGTATCTACAGTATCTACATTATCTGGTGAGTATCTACAGTATCTGGTGAATATCTACAGTATCTGTGAATATCTACAGTATCTGGTGAATATCTACAGTATCTACAGTATCTGGTGAATATCTATAGTATCTACAGTATCTGGTGAATATCTACAGTATCTATAGTATCTGGTGAAAATCTACAATATGTACAGTATCTGGGGAGTATCTACAGTATCTGGTTAATATCTACAGTATCTGGTGAATATCTACAGTATCTACATTATCTGATGAGTATTTACAGTTTCTACAGTATCTTGTGAGTGTCTACAATATGTACAGTATTTACAGTATCTGGTGGGTATCTACAGTATCTACAGTATCTGGTGAATATCTACAGTATCTGGTGAATATCTACAGTATCTACAGTATCTGGTGAATTTCTACAGTATCTGGTGAATATCTACAGTATCTGGTGAATATCTACAGTATCTACATTATCTGATGAGTATTTACAGTTTCTTCAGTATCTTGTGAGTGTCTACAATATGTACAGTATTTACAGTATCTGGTGGGTATCTACAGTGTCTACAGTATCGGGTGAATATCTACAGTATCTGGTGAATATCTACAGTATCTGGTGAATATCTACAGTATATGGTGAATATCTATAGTATCTACAGTATCTGGTGAATATCTACAGTATCTACATTATATGATGAATATCTACATTATCTACAGTATCGTGTGAGTGTCTACAATATGTACAGTATCTACAGTATCTGGTGGGTATCTACAGTATCTAGTGAGTATCTACAGTATCTACAGTATCTGGTGGGTATCTACATTATCTACAGTATCTAGTGAGTATCTACAGTATCTACAGTATCTGGTGGGTATCTACAGTATCTGGTGAATATCTACAGTATCTGGTGAATATCTACAGTATCTGGTGAGTATGTACAGTATCTACAGTATCTGGGGAGCATCTGCAGTATCTGGTGATTATGTACAGCATCTACAGTATCTGGTGAATATTTATAGTATCTACAGTATCTGGTGAATATCTACAGTATCTACAGTATCCACAGTATCTGGTGAATATCTACAGTATCTACAGTATCCACAGTATCTGGTGAATATCTATAGTATCTACAGTATCTGGTGAATGTCTACAGTATCCACAGTATCTGGTGAATATCTACAGTATCTACAGTATCCACAGTATCTGGTGAGTATGTAAAGTATCTACAGTATCTGGTGAATATCTACAGTATCTGTGAATATCTACAGTATCTGGTGAATATCTACAGGAGCTACATTATCTGGTGAATATCTACAGTATCTACAGTATCTGGTGAATATCTACAGTATCTACAGTATCTGGTGAATATCTACAGTATCTGGTGAATATCTACAGTATCTGGTGAGTATCACAGTATCTGGTGAGTATATACAGTATCTGGTGAATATCTAGGGTATCTGGTGAATATCTACAGTATCTGCTGAATATCTACAGTATCTGGTGAATATCTACAGTATCTGCTGAATATCTACAGTATCTACATTATCTGATGAGTATTTACAGTTTCTACAGTATCTTGTGAGTGTCTACAATATGTACAGTATTTACAGTATCTGGTGGGTATCTACAGTATCTACAGTATCTGGTGAATATCTACAGTATCTGGTGAATATCTACAGTATCTACAGTATCTGGTGAGTATCTACAGTATCTAGTGAGTATCTACAGTATCTACAGTATCTGGTGAATATCTACAGTATCTGGTGAATATCTACAGTATCTACAGTATCTGGTGAGTATGTACAGTATCTACAGTATCTGGTGAATATCTATAGTATCTAGTGAATATCTACAATATCTACAGTATCTGGTGAATATCTACAGTATCTACAGTATCCACAGTATCTGGTGAATATCTACAGTATCTATAGTATCTGGGGAGTATCTACAGTATCTACGGAGTATGCACAGTATCTACAGTATCTGGTGAGTATGTAAGGTGTCTGGTGAATATCTACAGTATCTGGCGAATATCTACAGTATCTGGTGAATATCTATAGTATCTACAGTATCTGGTGAATATCTACAGTATCTGGTGAATATCTACAGTATCTACAGTATCTATAGTATCTGGTGAATATCTACAGTATCTACAGTATCTACAGTATCTGGTGAATATCTACAGTATCTGTGAATATCTACAGTATCTGTGAATATCTATAGTATCTGGTGAAAATCTACAATATGTACAGTATCTGGGGAGTATCTACAGTATCTACAGTATCTGCATTATCTGGTGAATATCTACAGTATCTACAGTATCTACATTATCTGGTGAGTATCTACAGTATCTGGTGAATATCTACAGTATCTATAGTATCTGGTGAATATCTACAGTATCTACAGTATCTACAGTATCTGGTGAATATCTACAGTATCTGTGAATATCTACAGTATCTGGTGAATATCTACAGTATCTACAGTATCTGGTGAATATCTATAGTATCTACAGTATCTGGTGAATATCTACAGTATCTATAGTATCTGGTGAAAATCTACAATATGTACAGTATCTGGGGAGTATCTACAGTATCTGGTTAATATCTACAGTATCTGGTGAATATCTACAGTATCTACATTATCTGATGAGTATTTACAGTTTCTACAGTATCTTGTGAGTGTCTACAATATGTACAGTATTTACAGTATCTGGTGGGTATCTACAGTATCTACAGTATCTGGTGAATATCTACAGTATCTGGTGAATATCTACAGTATCTGGTGAATATCTACAGTATCTACAGTATCTGGTGAATTTCTACAGTATCTGGTGAATATCTACAGTATCTGGTGAATATCTACAGTATCTACATTATCTGATGAGTATTTACAGTTTCTTCAGTATCTTGTGAGTGTCTACAATATGTACAGTATTTACAGTATCTGGTGGGTATCTACAGTGTCTACAGTATCTGGTGAATATCTACAGTATATGGTGAATATCTATAGTATCTACAGTATCTGGTGAATATCTACAGTATCTACATTATATGATGAATATCTACATTATCTACAGTATCGTGTGAGTGTCTACAATATGTACAGTATCTACAGTATCTGGTGGGTATCTACAGTATCTAGTGAGTATCTACAGTATCTACAGTATCTGGTGGGTATCTACATTATCTACAGTATCTAGTGAGTATCTACAGTATCTACAGTATCTGGTGGGTATCTACAGTATCTGGTGAATATCTACAGTATCTGGTGAATATCTACAGTATCTGGTGAATATCTACAGTATCTGGTGAGTATGTACAGTATCTACAGTATCTGGGGAGCATCTGCAGTATCTGGTGATTATGTACAGCATCTACAGTATCTGGTGAATATTTATAGTATCTACAGTATCTGGTGAATATCTACAGTATCTACAGTATCCACAGTATCTGGTGAATATCTACAGTATCTACAGTATCCACAGTATCTGGTGAATATCTACAGTATCTATAGTATCTGGTGAAAATCTACAGTATCTAGTGAGTATCTACAGTATCTACAGTATCTGGTGAATATCTACAGTATCTGGTGAATATCTACAGTATCTACAGTATCTGGTGAGTATGTACAGTATCTACAGTATCTGGTGAATATCTATAGTATCTAGTGAATATCTACAATATCTACAGTATCTGGTGAATATCTACAGTATCTACAGTATCTACAGTATCTGCTGAATATCTACAGTATCTGGTGAATATCTACAGTATCTGCTGAATATCTACAGTATCTACATTATCTGATGAGTATTTACAGTTTCTACAGTATCTTGTGAGTGTCTACAATATGTACAGTATTTACAGTATCTGGTGGGTATCTACAGTATCTACAGTATCTGGTGAATATCTACAGTATCTGGTGAATATCTACAGTATCTACAGTATCTGGTGAGTATCTACAGTATCTAGTGAGTATCTACAGTATCTACAGTATCTGGTGAATATCTACAGTATCTGGTGAATATCTACAGTATCTACAGTATCTGGTGAGTATGTACAGTATCTACAGTATCTGGTGAATATCTATAGTATCTAGTGAATATCTACAATATCTACAGTATCTGGTGAATATCTACAGTATCTACAGTATCCACAGTATCTGGTGAATATCTACAGTATCTATAGTATCTGGGGAGTATCTACAGTATCTACGGAGTATGCACAGTATCTACAGTATCTGGTGAGTATGTAAGGTGTCTGGTGAATATCTACAGTATCTGGCGAATATCTACAGTATCTGGTGAATATCTATAGTATCTACAGTATCTGGTGAATATCTACAGTATCTGGTGAATATCTACAGTATCTACAGTATCTATAGTATCTGGTGAATATCTACAGTATCTACAGTATCTACAGTATCTGGTGAATATCTACAGTATCTGTGAATATCTACAGTATCTGTGAATATCTATAGTATCTGGTGAAAATCTACAATATGTACAGTATCTGGGGAGTATCTACAGTATCTACAGTATCTGCATTATCTGGTGAATATCTACAGTATCTACAGTATCTACATTATCTGGTGAGTATCTACAGTATCTGGTGAATATCTACAGTATCTATAGTATCTGGTGAATATCTACAGTATCTACAGTATCTACAGTATCTGGTGAATATCTACAGTATCTGTGAATATCTACAGTATCTGGTGAATATCTACAGTATCTACAGTATCTGGTGAATATCTATAGTATCTACAGTATCTGGTGAATATCTACAGTATCTATAGTATCTGGTGAAAATCTACAATATGTACAGTATCTGGGGAGTATCTACAGTATCTGGTTAATATCTACAGTATCTGGTGAATATCTACAGTATCTACATTATCTGATGAGTATTTACAGTTTCTACAGTATCTTGTGAGTGTCTACAATATGTACAGTATTTACAGTATCTGGTGGGTATCTACAGTATCTACAGTATCTGGTGAATATCTACAGTATCTGGTGAATATCTACAGTATCTGGTGAATATCTACAGTATCTACAGTATCTGGTGAATTTCTACAGTATCTGGTGAATATCTACAGTATCTGGTGAATATCTACAGTATCTACATTATCTGATGAGTATTTACAGTTTCTTCAGTATCTTGTGAGTGTCTACAATATGTACAGTATTTACAGTATCTGGTGGGTATCTACAGTGTCTACAGTATCTGGTGAATATCTACAGTATATGGTGAATATCTATAGTATCTACAGTATCTGGTGAATATCTACAGTATCTACATTATATGATGAATATCTACATTATCTACAGTATCGTGTGAGTGTCTACAATATGTACAGTATCTACAGTATCTGGTGGGTATCTACAGTATCTAGTGAGTATCTACAGTATCTACAGTATCTGGTGGGTATCTACATTATCTACAGTATCTAGTGAGTATCTACAGTATCTACAGTATCTGGTGGGTATCTACAGTATCTGGTGAATATCTACAGTATCTGGTGAATATCTACAGTATCTGGTGAATATCTACAGTATCTGGTGAGTATGTACAGTATCTGGTGAGTATGTACAGTATCTACAGTATCTGGGGAGCATCTGCAGTATCTGGTGATTATGTACAGCATCTACAGTATCTGGTGAATATTTATAGTATCTACAGTATCTGGTGAATATCTACAGTATCTACAGTATCCACAGTATCTGGTGAATATCTACAGTATCTACAGTATCCACAGTATCTGGTGAATATTTACAGTATCTATAGTATCTGGTGAAAATCTACAATATGTACAGTATCTGGGGAGTATCTACAGTATCTACGGAGTATGCACAGTATCTACAGTATCTGGTGAGTATGTAAAGTATCTACAGTATCTGGTGGGTATCTACAGTATCTGTGAATATCTACAGTATCTGTGAATATCTACAGTATCTGTGAATATCTACAGTATCTGGTGAATATCTACAGTATCTACAGTATCTGGTGAATATCTACAGTATCTACAGTATCTATAGTATCTGGTGAATATCTACAGTATCTACAGTATCTATAGTATCTGGTGAATATCTACAGTATCTACAGTATCTACATTATCTGGTGAGTATCTACAGTATCTGCTTAATATCTACAGTATCTGGTGGATATCTACAGTATCTACAGTACCTACAGTATCTGGTGAATATCTACAGTATCTACAGTACCTACAGTATCTGTTGAATATCTACAGTATCTACAGTATCCACAGTATCTGGTGAGTATCTACAGTATCTACAGTATCTGGTGAATATCTACACTATCTGGTGAATATCTACAGTATCTGATGAATATCTACAGTATCTGGTGAGTATCTACAGTATCTGGTGAATATCTACAGTATCTACAGTATACATTATCTGGTGAATATCTACAGTATGCTGTCCGGTCCTCTGGCAGTCTCTATGGGGGTGCCACAGGGTTCAATTCTCGGGCCGACTCTTTTCTCTGTATATATCAATGATGTTGCTCTTGCTGCGGGCGATTCCCTGATCCACCTCTACGCAGACGACACCATTCTATATACTTTTCGGCCCGTCATTGGACACTGTGCTATCTAACCTCCAAACGAGCTTCGATGCCATACAACACTCCTTCCGTGGCCTCCAACTGCTCTTAAATGCTAGTAAAACCAAATGCATGCTGCCTGCACCCGCATGCCCGACTAGCATCACCACCCTGGATGGTTCCGACCTTGAATATGTGGACATCTATAAGTACCTAGGTGTCTGGCTAGACTGCAAAATCTCCTTCCAGACTCATATCAAACATCTCCAATCGAAAATCAAATCAAGAGTCGGCTTTCTATTCCGCAACAAAGCCTCCTTCACTCACGCCGCCAAGCTTACCCTAGTAAAACTGACTATCCTACCGATCCTCGACTTCGGCGATGTCATCTACAAAATGGCTTCCAACACTCTACTCAGCAAACTGGATGCAGTCTATCACAGTGCCATCCGTTTTGTCACTAAAGCACCTTATACCACCCACCACTGCGACTTGTATGCTCTAGTCGGCTGGCCCTCGCTACATATTCGTCGCCAGACCGACTGGCTCCAGGTCATCTACAAGTCCATGCTAGGTAAAGCTCCGCCTTATCTCAGTTCACTGGTCACGATGGCAACACCCATCCGTAGCACGCGCTCCAGCAGGTGTATCTCACTGATCATCCCTAAAGCCAACACCTCATTTGGCCGCCTTTCGTTCCAGTACTCTGCTGCCTGTGACTGGAACGAATTGCAAAAATCGCTGAAGTTGGAGACTTTTATCTCCCTCACCAACTTCAAACATCAGCTATGTGAGCAGCTAACCGATCGCTGCAGTTGTACATAGTCTATTGGTAAATAGCCCACCCATTTTCACCTACCTCATCCCCATACTGTTTTTATTTATTTACTTTTCTGCTCTTTTGCACACCAATATCTCTACCTGTACACGACCATCTGATCATTTATCACTCCAGTGTTAATTTGCAAAATTGTAATTATTCACCTACCTCCTCATGCCTTTTGCACACATTGTATATAGACTCCCCCTTTTTTTCTACTGTGTTATTGACTTGTTAATTGTTTACTCCATGTGTAACTCTGTGTTGTCTGTTCACACTGCTATGCTTTATCTTGGCCAGGTCGCAGTTGCAAATGAGAACTTGTTCTCAACTAGCCTACCTGGTTAAATAAAGGTGAAATAAATCAAATAAAAAAATATCTAATGAATATCTACAGTATCTGGTTAGTATCTACAGTATCTGGTGAATAACTACAGTATCTGGTGAATATCTACAGAATCTACAGTATCTGGTGAGTATCTACAGTATCTGGTGAAAATCTACAGTATCTGGTGGGTATCTACAATATCTGGTGAGTATCTACAGTATCTCATACACTCTTAAGGGCAGAACCGATGATAGACAAAGTACAGGAATGACATTTCAAAAGGGCAGAACGCCCATATTTAAAGGGGCTCTGAGGTCATTCAATGGCACTCAGTGGAGGCTTACCTAATGAGATGTAAATCTCAAGTAATCAAACCTTACTAAGGAAGATCACAATGACACAATCAGAGCTTTGAGCTCCGGGGCTTAACTTAACATGCTACAGGGCAGCCCGGGGAAAGGCTATGTGGGGAACAAGAATAATAATGAGCACCCCAATTATATAATTGACCTGTCTTACAGAAACCCTGCTGAAGCCTCAGCTTCCACTTCATAGTGTATTTAGCTCCATAGCAGCCCTCAGAGTAAGTTGTTCTCCAGTGAGTACACTCTTAGAAAACAGGGTTCCAAAAGGGATCTTCAACTGTCCCCATAGGATAACCCTTTTAGGTTCCAGATAGGACCCATTTTTGTTCCAGGTACTGTAGAACTCTTTTGGGTTGACATGTAGAACCTTCTGTGGAAAGGATTTTAAATGGAACTCATAAGGTTTCTACATGGAACCATAAATGTTTCTTCAAAAGGTTATCCTATGTGGACAGCTGAATAATCGTTTTAGGTTCTAGATAGCACTTTTTTTCTAAGAGTGAACTAGCAGGCAAACATCTGTCTGAGCTGGTGGTTTTAGAAGACAGAGAGAGAGACAGAGAAAGAGAGGGAGAGAGATGGGGCGGAGAAAGAGAGAGAAACAGAGAGAAAGAAAAAGAGAGAGAGGTGACTACACCATTCAACAATGAAGAGACATATGAATCAGCCTGCCACTCAGACTACAAACACCTTCACTGCACTATCAATAGGAGAGAGAGAGAGAGAGTGGGAGCACTGATTTTATGATAAATAAGAAATTAAGAAAGAAAGAAATGACATAGTAAATCAATAATTACACTGTAATAACCAATGAAGTACGGAAGGGTCATGTTCATTAGGGCACAATGGAAAACGTATTTTAAAAAATTGCAATGGAAAACAAAAATGTTATGCTTCATGTTGAACAACTTCAACTCAGTCTGGTGCCTAATGAACTAGACCCTGACTACTTTTTAACATTTTGTTTTTAATTTTATTTCGCCTTTATTTAACCAGGTAGACTAGTTGAGAACAAGTTCTCATTTACAACTGTGACCTGGCCAAGATAAAGCAAAGCAGTGCGGCAAAAACAACAACACAGAGTTACACATGGGATAAACAAACATACAGTCAATAACACTATAGAAAAATCTGTATACAGTGTATGCAAATAAGGTAAGAAGGTAAGGCAGTAAATAGGTCAATAGCAGCTAAGTAATTACAATTTAGCATTTTGTCAGCGCCGTGTGTATAGGTGGCAGGAAGTCAGGCACAGGAGACTCAAAATGGAGTGTAAATGGAGTCTTTTAATAAATGTCCACAGAACATGCTCCATAACACTAAAAAGTACAGACATGAAAAAACATGGGTACGAGGACCCGTCGCGCACCAACACATCAAATAAACAACACTGACAATAAAACAATCTCTGACAAAGACATGAGGGGAAACAGAGGGTTAAATACACAACAGGTAATGAATGGGATTGAAAACAGGTGTGTGGGAAGACAAGACAAAGCCAATGGAAAATGAAAAATGGATCAATGATGGCTAGAAGACGTCGAACGCTGAGCAACCGCCCGAACAAGGAGGCAACCGGTAGAAGTCGTGACAAATTTACACAGATGAGTATGTGAAAGTAGAAATACTGGTGTGCAAAAGAGCAGGATACCTCTCCATATGATACCGAGGTATGATCTTATTCTCACTCCCAAATATCAAATACTGTAGGTGGCAAATTACTACATTGTAAAAAAAAACAATATTCTGCAATTTCACAATTTGAGCCCAGACAAACAAAATGATTGAACCATCCATCCTCTTTCCTGCAGTGCTTGATGCCTCTGGTCTTACCAGGCGTAGCCGTATAGCCATAAAAAGGAGCGTCTGCAGCTGTCTCCTGTCTGGTTGTGCTTCCAAATGACACTACATGAAGCTGCCAATCCTGTGTGGAAATACTGTACGCCAATTACATGAATCTGCTTGAAACCAAGAAACTGCAGCAACCATCATCAATGCAGAAGCAACTGGATGAGTTGAGCACCTGGATGCATCTGGTGGAGCACCAATGGCATGCTCCTTAATGAGAATACATGTGTTGTGATGCATGTCAACTTCTATTAAACATTTCTTTTAAACATCCCCTGTACTTCTACTCCTCATCAACGCTGTACCCCTGTCAGAGACATCAAAGGTCAGGGTGCTGGGCCTCACAGTCCAGCAAGACCTGCGCTGAGCAGCCAGGTTGACACCATGATCACAAAGAGCAGCAGGAAGCTGCTCCTCCTGAAGCGCATTAAGCATTTCCCTGTAACCACAGCAGACCTCCTGTCCGTCTACATCGGCGACTACGTAAGACCAGTTCTGGAGTATGCTGTGCCTGCCTGGCACCCTGGCTGCTCAGCTGGAGTGGGTTCAGGAGACAACCTGCAGAATAAATCTCAACGGTTCTTACAGCAGCTACTGGGAAGCACTTTGAAACCCATGGAATCGTGCCCGTGGAGAGCAGACAGGAGTAGCTCTGCGTGACATTTTCTAAACCTCTGCAGAACTTGCTCCCCCAATCAGATAACAGATTACTGGATGGGCAACCCAGAACAAACAAACTGAAAACTCCCATGACACGCACAGGCCGCTATCAGAACTCTCCCATTCCATATTTCCCTATAATATTTCACATATTTCACACTTGAAATGCCTCTAAAGATGTCTTTTCTAAAGCTGCAACCCCAAAACTTGTTGTTGTATTGTTATTGTTTTGTATATATTGCATATTATAACATTGTATTATATTAAGTGTATTCCTAGTTTAGGATTTCAATATTTGATCACTATATCTGATTTAATGTTTTAATTGTAAATTGGTGTACAATTCAGTCTATGACAGTGAGAAACCAGTTAAAACCTACTTCTACTACCACGACCACTATTAGTACCACCACTACTACCACTACTACTACCACTATTAGTACCACTACTACCACTACTACTAACACTACTAATACCACTATTAGTACCACTACTACTACCACTACTACTACAGCGATTAGTACCACTACTACTACCACTACTACTACCACTACTACAACCAATATTAGTACATCTACCACTACCACTATTAGAACCACTACCACTACTAATACTACCACTAACACTATTACAACCACTACCACTACTACACTTACTACCACTAACACTATCACTACCACTATTACTACAACTACTACTAACACTAACACTATCACTGCCACTATTACTACAACTACCACTACTACTGCCACTACTACCACTACCACAACCACAACCACTACTACCACTAACACTACTACTACTACTACTACTACCACCACCACAACTACTACTACAACCACTACTACCACTACCACTACCACAACTACTACTACAACCACTACCACGAATACTACTACTACCACTATTACTACCAATACCACTATTACTACCAGTACCTTTACCACTAAAATAACCACTACTACTACCACGACTACTATTACCACTACCACTATAACTACAACTACCACTATTACTACCACAACTACTACTACTACAATGACTATTACTACCTCTGCCACTACTACTACCACTACTACTACCACGACTATTACTACCACTATTACTACCACAACTATTACTACCACTATTACTACCACTACTATTACTACCACTACTAATAATACTAATACCACTACCACTACTACTACTACCGCAATTACACAGTGCACTACTTTTGACCAGAGCCCTATTGGCCCTGGTATAAAGTAGTGTACTATTGAATAAATGGGGTGTTATTTGGAAACCTGCTCTCCACTGGAGGAGAGGGGTTGAAGAGCCTGACAAAAACAATGTCCTACCCCCGAAGCTCGAGTAAATGGCATTACTAAGCTGCTCCCGAATGTACTACACCAGGACATGGACATTGATTCTATCGTAGTCTATGTGGGGGTTTTAATGAAATTATGAAGGGCAGCTCTGAACAGTTGAAACTGGATTTTAAAGAGCTGATTGACTCTCTGCTATACACTAATAAAAGGCCCATCATATCTGGCCCTGTGCCCTCTCTGAATCGCGGCATTGAACGCTTTAGCAGGATTATTTCTCTTCACGACTGGCCCCGTGATTATTGTAGCTCAATGGTTGTAACTGTTTACAATGTCGATACCTATTGGAAACAAACCACGTTTTATAAGGAGGATGGGATCCACCCAAATCATTTGGGTTCCTGGATCCTTTCACAGCATTATAAGGCTTTGTTGAGACAATGACTTATCAATGATCCAAGTCCAGCTCAGTTAATCCCTACCATTGTGACGCAGAGATGTCATAATGCTTCAGCAAATGCCCATTACACCAGGGGCATTGGTAGACACAATGTAAGTAACCTAATTTATGTCCCTCTAACAGCCTTCAATGCCTCCACTGATCCTACAGCTATTGTATGCAGTAATCATGTGCCTATGAACCCGATTTATGCTGTTAGCGCTGAGCCGGTGTGCCTTAGGAGGAAGTCCACTGTGTGCAGTTCACCCTGCACTAACATAAATAACATGAGCATATCTACTTCTGCTAAGCTTCCCAGTAAAGCAATAAAAATAAGCATCGCAGAAGAAAAGTGGTCAAAATAGCCCAAGATAACATAAGTAGTTTAAGAAAAAAGGTTCATGAAATCAATATTTTGTTAGTAACAGATGACATTCATATTCTGACTATCTCTGAAACTCATTTAGATAATATCTTTGATGATACAGTGGTAGAAATACAAGGTTATAACACTACATAAAAGATGATGCCAGTCGTGGAGGTGTTGCTGTTTATATTAAGAACCACATTCCTGTAAAGATTACAGAGGATCTCATGTTAAATACTGTTGAAGTAATATGGCTACAGGTTCATCTGCCTCACCTAAAGCCCATTCTGTTGGGAAGCCGCTATAGCCCACCAAATCAAATCAAATCAAATGCATTTATATAGCCCTTCGTGCATCAGCTGATATCTCAAAGTGCTGTACAGAAACCCAGCCTAAAACCACAAACAGCAAGCAATGCAGGTGTAGAAGCACAGTGGCTATGAAAAACTTCCTAGAAAGGCCAGAACCTAGGAAGAAACCTAGAGAGGAACCAGGCTATGTGGGGTGGCCAGTCCTCTTCTCCAGTCCTCTTCTCCTTCTCCTCCTTCTCCTCTCAACCCAGACAGAAAGATCACATCAGTGACTCAACCCACTCAAGTGACGCACCCCTCCTAGGGACGGTATGAAAGAGCCTTAGTAAGCCAGTGACTCATCCCCTGTAATAGGGTTAGAGGCAGAGAATCCCAGTGGAAAGAGGTGAACCAGCCAGGCAGAGACAGCAAGGGCTGGTTCGTTGCTCCAGGGCCTTTCCGTTCACCTTCACACTCCTGGGCCAGACTACACTCAATCATATGACCCACTGAAGAGATGAGTCTTCAGTAAAGACTTAAAGGTTGAGACCGAGTTTGCGTCTCTGACATGGGTAGGCAGACCGTTCCATAAAAATGGAGCTCTATAGGAGAAAGCCCTGCCTCAGCTGTTTGCTTAGAAATTCTAGGGACAATTAGGAGGCCTGCGTCTTGTGACCGTAGCGTACGTGTAGGTATGTACGGCAGGACCAAATCAGAGAGATAGGTAGGAGCAAGCCCATGTAATGCTTTGTAGGTTAGCAGTAAAACCTTGAAATCAGCCCTTGCCTTGACAGGAAGCCAGTGTAGGGAGGCTAGCACTGGAGTAATATGATCACATATTTTGGTTCTAGTCAGGATTCTAGCAGCCGTATTTAGCACTAACTGAAGTTTATTTAGTGCTTTATCCGGGTAGCCGGAAAGTAGAGCATTGCAGTAGTCTAACCTAGAAGTGACAAAAGCATGGATACATTTTTCTGCATTATTTTTGGACAGAAATTTCTGATTTTTGCAATGTTACATAGATGGAAAAAAGCAGTCCTTGAAACAGTCTTGATATGTTCTTCAAAAAGAGAGATCGGGGTCCAGACTAACGCCGAGGTCCTTCACAGTTTTATTTGAGACGACTGTACAACCATTAAGCTGTGTATCATCCGCATAGCAGTGAAAGTTAACATTATGTTTTCGAATGACATCCCCAAGAGGTAAAATATATAGTGAAAACAATAGTGGTCCTAAAACGGAACCTTAAGGAACACCGAAATTTACAGTTGATTTGTCAGAGGACAAACCATTCACTGAGACAAACTGATATCTTTCTGACAGATAAGATCTAAACCAGGCCAGAACTTGTCCGTGTAGACCAATTTGGGTTTCCAATCTCTCCAAAAGAATGTGGTGATTGATGGTATCAAAAGCAGCACTAAGGTCTAGGAGCAAGAGGACAGATGCAGAGCCTCGGTCTGATGCCATTAAAAGGTCATTTACCACCTTCACAAGTGCAGTCTCAGTGCTATGATGGGGTCTAAAACCAGACTGAAGCATTTTGTATACACTGTTTGTCTTCAGGAAGGCAGTGAGTTGCTGCGCAACAGCCTTTTCTAAACATTTTGAGAGGAATTGAAGATTCGATATAGGCTGATAATTTTTATATTTTCTGGGTCAAGGTTTGGCTTTTTCAAGAGAGGCTTTATTACTGCCACTTTTAGTGAGTTTGGTACACATCCAGTGGATAGACAGCCGTTTATTATGTTCAACATAGGAGGGCCAAGCACAGGAAGCAGCTCTTTCAGTAGTTTAGTTGGAATAGGGTCCAGTATGCAGCTTGAAGGTTTAGAGGCCATGATTATTTTCATCATTGTGTCAAGAGATATAGTACTAAAACACTTGAGTGTCTCTCTTGATCCTAGGTTCTGGCAGAGTTGTGCAGACTCAGGACAACTGAGCTTTGAAGGAATACGCAGATTTAAAGAGGAGTCCGTAATTTGCTTTCTAATAATCATGATATTTTCCACAAAGAAGTTCATGAATTTATTACTGCTGAAGTGAAAGCCATCCTCTCTTTGGGAATGCTGCTTTTTAGTTAGCACCAAGTGCTAACAGTCAGTATCTGGACAACATGTGTGAAATGCTTGATAATGTATGTAAAATCAACAGAGAGGTATTTCTTCTGGGTGATTTAAATATTGACTAGATTTCATCAAGCTGCCCACTCAATAAAATAAAATAAAATGTATTTGTCACATACACGTTTAGCAGATGTTAATGCAAGTGTAGCGAAATGCTTGTGCTTCTAGTTCCGACAATGCAGTAATAAATAACGAGTAATCTAACCTAACAATTCCAAAACTACTACCTTATACACACAAGTGTAAAGGGATAAATAATATGTACATAAAGATATATGAATGAGTGATGGTACAGAACGGCATAGGCAAGATGCAGTAGATGGTATCGAGTACAGTATATACATATGAGATGAGTAATGTAGGGTATGTAAACAAAGTGGCATAGTTTAAAGTGGCTAGTGATACATGTATTACATAAAGATGCAGTAGATGATATAGAGTACAGTATATACAGTGCCTTGCGAAAGTATTCGGCCCCCTTGAACTTTGCGACCTTTTGCCACATTTCAGGCTTCAAACATAAAGATATAAACTCTATTTTTTTGTGAAGAATCAACAACAAGTGGGACACAATCATGAAGTGGAACAACATTTATTGGATATTTCAAACTTTTTTAACAAATCAAAAACTGAAAAATTGGGCGTGCAAAATTATTCAGCCCCCTTAAGTTAATACTTTGTAGCGCCACCTTTTGCTGCGATTACAGCTGTAAGTCGCTTGGGGTATGTCTCTATCAGTTTTGCACATCGAGAGACTGACATTTTTTCCCATTCCTCCTTGCAAAACAGCTCGAGCTCAGTGAGGTTGGATGGAGAGCATTTGTGAACAGCAGTTTTCAGTTCACTTTCCACAGATTCTCGATTGGATTCAGGTCTGGACTTTGACTTGGCCATTCTAACACCTGGATATGTTTATTTTTGAACCATTCCATTGTAGATTTTGCTTTATGTTTTGGATCATTGTCTTGTTGGAAGACAAATCTCCATCCCAGTCTCAGGTCTTTTGCAGACTCCATCAGGTTTTCTTTCAGAATGGTCCTGTATTTGGCTCCATCTATCTTCCCATCAATTTTAACCATCTTCCCTGTCCCTGCTGAAGAAAAGCAGGCCCAAACCATGATGCTGCCACCACCATGTTTGACAGTGGGGATGGTGTGTTCTGGGTGATGAGCTGTGTTGCTTTACGCCAAACATAACGTTTTGCATTGTTGCCAAAAAGTTCAATTTTGGTTTCATCTGACCAGAGCACCTTCTTCCACATGTTTGGTGTGTCTCCCAGGTGGCTTGTGGCAAACTTTAAACGACACTTTTTATGGATATCTTTAAGAAATGGCTTTCTTCTTGCCACTCTTCCATAAAGGCCAGATTTGTGCAATATACGACTGATTGTTGTCCTATGGACAGAGTGTCCCACCTCAGCTGTAGATCTCTGCAGTTCATCCAGAGTGATCATGGGCCTCTTGGCTGCATCTCTGATCAGTCTTCACCTTGTATGAGCTGAAAGTTTAGAGGGACGGCCAGGTCTTGGTAGATTTGCAGTGTTCTGATACTCCTTCCATTTCAATATTATCGCTTGCACAGTGCTCCTTGGGATGTTTAAAGCTTGGGAAATCTTTTTGTATCCAAATCCGGCTTTAAACTTCTTCACAACAGTATCTCGGACCTGCCTGGTGTGTTCCTTGTTCTTCGTGATGCTCTCTGCGCTTTTAACGGACCTCTGAGACTATCACAGTGCAGGTGCATTTATACGGAGACTTGATTACACACAGGTGGATTGTATTTATCATCATTAGTCATTTAGGTCAACATTGGATCATTCAGAGATCCTCAATGAACTTCTGGAGAGAGTTTGCTGCACTGAAAGTAAAGGGGCTGAATAATTTTGCACGCCCAATTTTTCAGTTTTTGATTTGTTAAAAAAGTTTGAAATATCCAATAAATGTCGTTCCACTTCATGATTGTGTCCCACTTGTTGTTGATTCTTCACAAAAAAATACAGTTTTATATCTTTATGTTTGAAGCCTGAAATGTGGCAAAAGGTCGCAAAGTTCAAGGGGGCCGAATACTTTCGCAAGGCACTGTATAGTGTATAAGAGGTCATACAATACTTCTTGTAATAATTCCTATGTTGTTGATGCAAAGAATATTTGTTGGTCTGTGGGGAGAAAAAAAATGCTGGACTTGACCCATTTAGGAAATTGCTTATTCCAGTTACTAATAAGCATGTACCTACTGTCTTAAGAAAATGACTGTAAAAGCAGTTAAATCCCTGTGGATTGATGAGGAATTTAAAAACGATATAGTTTAGAGGGATGAGGCAAAAGGAATGACAAATAAGTCTGGCTGCACAACCGATTGGCAAATGAATTGCAAATTGATAATGTCACGAATCCCGTTTCCTGAGTCTGTTTTTTGCCTGTGTTCTGTCCTGGAGTGTTTTTTCCGGCGTCCTGGAACGCACCCTGTCTGGTTGCCGGGCAATGTAGCCAGTTGGGAGTTCTGATTACCCGCACCTGTATCCCATCAGCTATCTGCACACCTGGTCCTGATCATCATCTCTCCTCTTCATAAGCCCGGACCTGACATCCATTCCTTGCCGGATCGTTATCCATGAACAGTATGTTGTGCCATAGTATCAGCCGCAAGTTGGATAGAATTTGTTTAGTTGTTTTTTACGTATTGCTTGCCTTAAACTTACCTCCGTTTGTTCTGTCTTCAGTTACTCACCGGATCATTTACCCCAATCCCGCCTGGTTGTCGGAGGATTCCACTACCCCATTGGATCCACCTATTTACTCCCATCAACTCACCACCGCTGCCCGCTACGCCACCTGGATATATCTACCCATTCACATTCACTTGTAAATAAATACTCACCTTCTTCCTACTCTCCTTGTCCTGGTCTGCTTCTGGGTTCGATTTTGAAAGAACGTGACAGATAAATCATGTGACTAAACTGAATGAAAAGAAGAAGAAACTACACTATGAAATAAAGATATATGACATAAAGAATGAAAGCATTGGAGAACCTTAAAATAAATAACATTTTGAGGAAAAAAATAACTCAGCTTCATCGTTCATGGAATCAGATGGCTCATTTATCACAAATCCAATTTATATTGCCAACTAAACTCAGCAAAAAAAGAAACGTCCTTTTTCCAGGACCCTGTCTCTCAAAGATAATTTATAAAAATAAAAATAACCTCACAGATCTTCATTGTAAATGGTTGAAACACTGCTTCCCATGCTTGTTCAATGAACCATAAACAATTAATGAACATGCACCTGTGGAACGGTCGTTAAGAAACTAACAGCTTACAGACGGTAGGCAATTAAGGTCACAGTTATGAAAACTTAGGACACTAAAGAGACCTTTCTACTGACTCTGAAAAACACCAAAAGAAATATGCCCAGAGTCCCTGCTCATCAGCGTGAACGTGCCTTAGGCATGCTGCAAGGAGACATTAGGACTGCAAATGTGGCCAGGGCAATACATTGCAATGTCCGTACTGTGATACGCCCAAGACAGCGCTACAGGGAGAAGGGACGGAATGCTGATCGTCAGTGGCAGACCATGTGTAACAACACCTGCACAGGATCGGTACATCCGAACATCACACCTGCGGGACAGGTACAGGATGGCAACAACAACTGCCTCAGTTACACCAGGAATGCACAATCCCTCCATCAGTGCTCAGACTGTCCGCAATAGGCTGAGAGAGGCTGGACTGAGGGCTTGTAGGCCTATTGTAAGGCAAGTCCTCACCAGACATCACCGGCAACAATGTCGCCTATGGGCAAAAACCCACCATCGCTGGACCAGACAGGACTGGCAAAAGTGCTTTTCACTGACGACGCAGTTTTGTCTCACCAGGAGTGATGGTCAGATTCACGTTTATCATCAAAGGAATGAGCGTTACACTGAGGCCTATACTTGGAGTGGGATCGATTTGGAGGTGGGGGGTCTGTCATGGTGTGGGGCAGTGTGTCACAGCATTATGGCACTGAGCTTGTTGTCATTGCAGGCAATCTAAACACTGTGCGTTACACGGAAGACATCCTCCTCCCTTAAGAGGTACCCTTCCTGCAGGCTCATCCTGACATGACCCTCCAACATGACAATGCCACCAGCCATACTGCTTGTTCTGTGAGTGATTT